>NW_027514590.1:0-165908 GCF_048772815.1 Callospermophilus lateralis
GTCTGTCAAAAGGATGAACTGGGGAAAAAAGTAGGAATGCAGATATCAATTGACATTAGGATATCAGCAAAGTATAAAGTGAGTGATAGAATTATACATTTTCAACAGGCTTGAGTTTGAATATATAATCTTAGGAAGAAACAAACATGTAGTCACCAATAGGATGAACTTTTGAGAGCATTAGGCAATATGGACATGGATGTTTTCCGTAATCCATGCTCACTTTTCATTTAGGCTTTGGTACAAACATAAGTTTGACCTCTTCTTTCTGTGTGCAGAATATTACTGTGGTAAAATATATATGTAGATCAGGTGACATGACTATTTCTTCCACCATTTCTGGGAGCAATATTTTGAAGACGTATCAATTATTTTTGGAGGTAAAATGGTGTACACTGTGTCTATAATTATAGAGATAATGCATGAATAGACCATACTGTAAAGAAATATTATAACTGGTTCTAACTTTAAATAATGGATTGAATTGATATCTGAAAATATACAGAAAATCTTACATTGATATACAATCCTTCATTCCAACCAGTAATATATATAATGGTTATATCAGCATTATGGTTTTTCATGAAGAATGTGTGAGATTTGCTTCAAAAGTGATTATGGAAATCGGAAATAATGTGTTTGGAAAGAAGTCTCATGAAAAGACCAGTCAAGAAACCTGGAGGAATACATGTGTTTTGAAGCAGAAAGTGATTGAAAGTGAAACAAATGCCTATAAATTTGTGAACTTGTGGATCAAATATATATACTATGATGTACGTAAACTGAAGAAATAGTAATGTACCACTGTTACATAAAAATGAACGTCAAAATACACATCATGTCCTCTCCCACAGGAATCTACTTGCATTGATGTTAAACTGGGTCAGTTATTGTAGAAATATTAGGATAATGCCGCAGTCTTGCTGGGCACAATCAGCAGCCACTTGTCAAAAGAAACTAACTTTATTTTTAGAACCACACATGCCAAACAAAACAGCCTCTCAGGAAAAACCTTCAGAGCCCCAACTGCCACCACTGGCTTCCCAAAACCTCTCCCTCCCACAGGAGCCTCTCTCCGCCTCCCTCAATACTCCTGCTCTTGAGGGCGATTGGCTGGGTCATGTGGGCGGAGTCAAAAAAGTCCCCCAATGAGCAGTTTTGTGGTCTGAAAGGGCAGGGAAACAGCCCATTGAGCATCACCGCAGAGGAGCCAATCAGCTAGGTGTTGCTGGGGCCGCTTTGAGCCAATCATCAGCTGGCAGCTGGAAGTTTGCTGGCAGCAGGAATTTTGCTGGGGCCCCTTCGGCTGTGGCTCTCAACATCTTCTCCTCTCTGTTTAAACAACACGCATGTGGCTTAGGGACCGTGCCTGCCTTAGGTTGTCCAATAGTACATATGGTCTTTACCCGTTAAGTTGGTACCATTGCAATTGGATCTTACCCGTCACTGACTACCCGTCCAGTATAGAGCCACACCTGTGGAGAGGTCTTTGTACCAGCATGGGTGGGTGAGGTTTTTTGCCTCACCTCTCTTGGCCCCCCAAATTTTAGCTGGACGATCATGACACGCAGAAGGGAGGAAGATACACCAAGCCAATTGATGGCTCCTTTTGGAAAAATTGTACCACCGATGACATCATCAGCAAATATACCCCAACACTACCACAAGTCGCTGCACCAACAGATAGTTCACAATGCATTTAGGTGAGTTCACAATGTGTCCAGGCAAGTTCTGCAAGCAGTACAGGGATGGCTATTGCAGAAGCTGTAGATTGGTATTATCTTTGATTTCACCTGCACTGGGATGAAGATAGGAACTCTGGCAATAATGTCTAAAGAAAAAAAATTATGTAACATTCCTGAAGGCACATCAAAAACCAAAATGGCACAAAAAGCATTCATTGAGGATGAAGTCTCTCACTTTTATCTGTAAGGTTCCTGACCTCCATAAAATGAGAATAGGGATTTATTGGGTCAAATGAGTTCTTCAAAACCCTGCAGAGTGTAGCCAATGGGTTATTCGGTTTTTTCATTACTCCAATTCACATCAAGAATCTATACTCCACAGACAGTAGGCCTCAAATTGGAGAAGCAGAGCAGTATTAAAGTCAGGGTTATTTGATCACTCATGGTTCACAGAATGGGTGTCCAGGCCACCCTGACTTTAGGCAAATGAGAGGAAAGGGAGATTATTTTGGACACTGTCTTGGGCTGTGCCCCTCAAGGAAACGTCAAGCCAGAGGTTATGATGAGTGTCTATATGGAAGAAGATGAGGGCCATTTGGGAGTGTTTTGGTTTTCAATGTGGTCATTTATGTGGCAGTCGGAAAAGATGACTGGGTCCACCAGGGCTTGAACTCTGGAACTCTGGTGTGATTCCTCTTAGAGACTGAGTTCTGGAACTGACCTCAGAGAAGTATTGCCATGATTTGTGTTGGGATTTTAGGCGGTCACCCATGAAAGTCGCCCTTTGAAACTGAGATCTAGGCCCGGGTGGCTTTCCACAGAGCACTGGGAATCTCAGACAGAATATCATATGATGTTATTTTGAAATACTTGCCAGACATAGTTGAGAGTCAAAACACACATGGACCTCACATTGTAGACCTCAATTGGCCTGGCTTCATGTGACTATTTGTCCACTCTTTGGAAAGCCTTGCCTGTGAGAGTTCTCCAGAACTTTCATTGAAATGAGCTTCCTCAACATTGAATGTTTCCTGAAAGAATTGAAACCCACAATGCCTCCAACTTCATCCTTGTAAAATGGCTAGATAAATACCATGAAATTTTTGAAATTCGCATGATGAGGTGGCACTGGAGAACCTTTGATGTCCTGTTGCTGATCATTAGTGTACCAGACAGTGCCTTGATTGATTGGGTATAATGAAAGTGGTGTAGAACAGAGATGCCGGTTAGTTGGAGACTGCGGAGTAGTTGGCCCAGAGTTGTGGTGTGCAGGTGTGTGATAAAATATTTATGGTGGTGCCATGTGGATCTGCCATTGACTTCCAAATGGCTTTTAGCTAACATGGTGCACCCAGCAGACCCTTATATGCAAAGGCATCTTGTTATATGGAGAGGTTTCAGGGAAATGTTCAGAATCAGGTTGCTATGGTCAAGGGGGCAAGCTATGTGGGATAGAAGCCGGGTTAGTGCGTTCTCCTGGAGACTCTGACCCAGCACATGTCACAGAACTCCCTCCAACACTGTGTCCCAGTTGAACTCCTTGTATTTCTTGAAGCAAATACCAAACTCCCAGTTCAGCACCAAGAAACACCATGAAAATTGGAGGATGACTAAATGGCTTCACAGTCCACATGGTTAGACACTTTGGCCCAGTGGCCTCTGTTTACCTACAAAGAGAGAAATCAGCACTGCTGCCTCAGGTTCATTGGAAAATAAGAAACCATGTTCTCCAGGTCACAGAGATTCAGACCCAGCTTTGATGGTTTCACTACAAATGAAGACAAAGCTCCTGACAACAATATATATTTCAAGTGCCACACCTCAGAGGCAGATTCTCCAGAAGTCTTTTTTCCAGCAGAGCTCCGTGGTTGTGGAGTGTTTACCCAATCCCTTACTTCTGGAAACTCCTCTACCTGCTCCCAGGTTGAGAACTCCTGAGAATTTTCCATTCCAGATATGTATTCACAGATTTTCTAACTCTTCTTCTCTAATTGTGTCTCACTTGGGGCAAAGGTAATGTCAAGGCATTGTTCTAGGTGAGAGTGGAAAGATTATTGTGTAGCACATATTTGCATACACATTGGATACATTATCCTATTTTCCATTTGCAATACTGAATTTCTGACACTAACCCATACCCTACTAGACTCTGACTACTATCCTAAAATGATGGAGAAAAAGAAACCTAACAGAATAGAAATACAGGCCTTTTGTAGGAGGCATGGTGTATACTTGGATTTTCCTTCTCCTTTATCAAGGATATGTGTTATAAATCTAGTCAACTTTTCATTGTAATATTTCTCCATGAGTTTTCAAAGTTAACACATATGTAAATTCCTGTCTCCTTTGCTCTGTAGCCTCTTTAGAACATGTATATTTTTATGCATATATAGACTCCTACCTGGTAACACACGTAAATTCTTGTGATCTCACTAACTTTGGAATATACAAATTATGAGAATAGATCACTTCCCCTAAATACTGATGGAACTGAAAATTCAAACTATGGGTGAGCTTCCTAGTGAACAACATCATACATAAATCCATGTTCAGTAAAATGAATATTTTTAGATATGTGGATGATATATATTTCATGATAAATTTCGATTGGCATATATATTGCTACATTTTATTGTTGTGTGTGTGTGTGTGTGTGTATATATATATATATATATATATATATATATATATATATATATATATATACCAGATTTTCCAGATTTTCCAAAATATGAAATATATGTGTCTTATTATACACTCCCTAAATTCATTCAAGTTCATGTATGCGATTTAAAATCAACATTTTACATGATTATCATCAGTCTGCCTGGGCACAATTCAGGAGCCAATTGTCAATAGAAACAAACTTTATTTTTAGAACCACACAAGCCAAACAAAACAGCTTCTCAGGAAAAACCCTCAGAGCCCAACTGCCACCACAGTCTTCCCACAAGCCTCTCCCTCAACCACAAGCCTCCTCCTTTTGAGGCCGATTGGCTGGGTCACATGGGCGGAGCCAAAAAAGTCCACCAATGAGCAGCTCCGTTGTCTGAAAGGGCAGGGAAACATCCCATTGAGCATCACCACAGAGGAGCCAATCAGCTAGATGTTGCTGGGGCCTCTGTCAGCCAATCATCCACTGGCAGTCTGAAAGGGCGGGGAAACAGCTCAACGAGCATCTGCAATGAGCATCACCGCAGAGGAGCCAATCAGCTAGATGTTGCTGGGGCCGCTGTGGAGCCAATCATCAGCCGGCAGCTGGAAGTTTGCTGGCAGCTGGAGGTTTCCTGGGGCCCCTTTGGCTGTGGCTCTCAACATCTCCCCCTCTCTGTTTAAACAACGAGCATGTGGCTTACGGACCATGCCTGCCTTAGGTTGTGCAGTAGTACATATGGTATTTACTGGAGACCCTTGGCTGTGGCTATCAACAGGATTTGTATGTACCATTCACTGAAGTTAGTTTTCAGTACTAGGAAACAAATATGTATTTCAGGTGGATAAATATTTCTGAGAAAAATCTTGTGAAAAGTTGATTATAAATCCACATACTTGAACATAAATGAATTTAGGGAGTGTAAATAAGATACATATATTTCATATTTTGAAAAATCTGGAGAGAGAGAGAGAGAGTGTGTGTGTGTGTGTGTGTGTGTGTATACACACACAGACACATACAGATATTAAAATGTAGCAACATATATGCAAATCTAAATTCACCATGAAATATACATCAATCACAGATCCAAAAATATTCAATTTTCTTAACAGGGATTTATGTATAATGTTTTTCTTCTAGGAAGCTCACCCATTATTTGAATTATCAGTTCCAACAGCGTTTAGGAGGAGTGATGTCTTCTCACAAATTGTATCTCCCAAGTCAGTCACCTCACAAGAATGTAGGTGTGACACCAGGTAGGATTTGATATGTGCATATAAAAATACATGTGCTGAATAGGCTACAGACAAAGGGAGACAGGAATTCACATATTTGTTAACTTTAAAAACACATGGAGATCTATTTCAATTAAAAATAGACTGGATTTATAACACCTGACATTTATCATGCAAAAGGCAAGATCAATTATACACCATGCCTCCTCTGAACTGCTTGTATTTCAATTCTGTTTGTGTTACTTTTCTGCATCATATTAGAATTAGTAGTCAGAGTCTAGTAGGGTATGGGTTCATGTCAGGGATTCAGTATTTCGAATGGAAAATTGGAAAATGAATCCAATGTGTATGCAAATACGTGCTACACACAAAAAAATTCCCACTCTTATTCAGAACAATGGCTTGAAATAACCACGCCCCATGTAAGAAACAATTAGAGGAGAAGAGTTAGAAAATCTGTGAATACATACGTAGAATGGAAAATGCTCAGTAGTTCACAACCTTTGAGGTGGAAGAGACGTTTCCAAACCTTAGGGACAGGGTAAAACTCCACAAACATGGATCTCTGCTGGCCTAAACACTTCTGGAGATACTGACAATGAGGTTGGGTACTTGAAATATATGTTGTTTTCAGAAGCTTTAGCTTCCTTTGTAGTGAGACCATCAAACTTGGGTCTGCATTTTTGTGACCTGGAGGACATGAATTCTTATTGTCCAATGAACATGAGGCAGCAGTGTTGAATTCACTCTTTGTAACTAAACTGTGGCCAATGGGGGATAAGTGTCTCCCCGTCTGGACTTTGAAATCATTTGGTCATCCTCCACTTTTCTGGTGTTTCTTGCTGCTGCAGTGGGTGTTTTGTATTTGGTTCATGACATGCAAGGAGTTAAACTGGGACACAATGCTGGAGGGAGTCCTGTAACGTATGGTGTGTCAGGGTCTGCAGGAGAATGCACCAACCAGGCTTCTATCCCCCATTGCTTGCCCCCTTTACCATAGGAACTTGATTCTGAACATTGCCCTGAAAACTCTCCATGTAACATGATGCCTTTACATACAAAGTTCTGCTAGCTGCACCATGTCAGTCACAAGCCATTTGGAAGCCAATGTAAGATCCACATGACCCCACCACAGATGTATTGTCACACACCTGCACACAACTGCTCTAGGCCTGCCATAAATACTGCTCTGCTTCTCCAATTTGAGGCCTACTTACTGTCAGGTATAGATTCTTTATGTGATTTGGCATCATGAGACAACCCAAGCAGTTCTGCAGGACTTTGAAGAACTCATTTGATCCAAAGGATCCCTATTCTCACTTGATGGAGGTCAGGAACCAAACAGAAGAAGGCAAGAGACTTCATCCACAATGACAGATTTTTTGCCATTTTGGTTTTGGATGCACACATGGGATCTTCTTTAGATCTATCAGGAGCTGAGAATCTTAGCCACAGCCTCAAACAGGGCCTAGTGTCTGACTAAGACACATCCCTTTCCAGAGCAATTAAGCAAAGAGCCACAGGTGATGCCCATTCATTTCCATTTGAAAACTGTTTCTTCACGCTTCAAAAAGGGGTGGCCTGAGGCAAAGACCTTCCTGACATTCAAGGCAACAGAAACATAGATAAGCAAATGGAGCCAAGCAGGGTTTCTCCACTGAGACTTTACTGGTCACACTGATATCTGAGTTTTCTGAGATGTTCCCATTCCCTTCAGCTATCAAGGACATGGCCATGTCACAGAGTTTGGAGGTGGTACATATCTTGGACAATAAACCATGATACTATTCTGGAGAGTGGCCAGAATTCAGGAAGAAAACAGCAACTTAGGAAGTTAGTAGGTGTTTCCCATCCATAAGGCAAGCAACAGTCCATTAATCAATTGTGCAGGATGAATGCTGTGAAGCTTTCTACTAGACAGGACACCTCCATTGATGCATTCTCGTTTCTAAGGTCTAAAACCACGGACACAGTGGCTACACAGACATAGAAACACTCGCCTTGTCTATAGACTTACTAGAAACAGTCGACTCCAAACCAAACCAACCACCTTTCCTACCTATTCTCAGAACATGAAACAAAACCGCAAACTCACACCCTCAACCAAAAAGGCACCTCCTTCCCAAAAATAGGTCTTTAACTATCTGGAGTGTCCTCTGACTGGTGGGCCATACTATGTTCCACTCGAAATGGCCTGTCTGGTCTCAGATCTTGTCTCCTTGGCCAACTCTGTTATTCTGCGAGGAGCCTGCTGTTAGCCACAACCTGCTGTCTCAAGAAAGGCCCCTCTTCAGAGCTCTACTGGCATTTGGCCATCCTCACATCAGTAGGTACCAAGAAGGTCTGACTCTGTACTTGGTAAATCCAAACAAGTGAGCCCACTGGGACTGGGACTGGGACTGGCTCTTGGTGCCTGGCTTCTTGCATCCCAATTTCAGAGAGTTCCATCACCAAGGAAATGAGGTATGTCACTTTCTTTGCAACTGAATGAGGTCACTGCCTTGGCAACAACTTTGTCCTAACACTTGCTTCCAATGGTTCCATGAGTTGGAGGGTGCCCCTACTTCCTGTGACAATTTGACTAGTTAGAATGGTATATCAAAATAGACACCATGGAACAGCTCTACACGCAGGCCTGGTTAGGTTCATCTTCTCTACATTAGGAAGAGAGAGTCTGATGCATACACATCCCTTCATCCTGTCCAGGTTGTTTGCCATGGAAGATGGCTTTTGCTCATGCAGGTCCTTCATAGCTGCCTACATCTTCTCCAGGGATCATTTCTGCATCGGACTTTGAGGTTCTCAGCAGTTGGAAGATTACCTACATCCCTAATTGAAAGAATAGCCCTGTCCCTGCTCTTTTGTAATGTTAGATTGAGGCAACAGTGTATGGTTAGGGTTAATAACACGTTCGATTTGGGTTAGGAATCATTCTGCGGGATGAATAAGGTTATTGGGAACCTGCAATATATAGAAATATAGTGGTTAAATATAAGTATGAAAACAGAAATCTAGGTAAGATTTGAAGCTCAGAAGTGCATTTGGCAATAGATTGGGACACGTAGCTTTGAATTATGTTCTGCATACATGTTTCAGAAAAATCGATATACAATGGCATAGGACCTTGTACCTCAGATGATTGAATGTAGTAGAGTACATCCACTCAAAAAGGGATAGTCGATAGGATCAGGAAGATAGTCAGTATGTTTCGGAAGAAGATAGAGTATAGGATTTGGACCAAAGTTCATTAGCAATAGGGTTTCGGTTAGAGAGTGAATGTCAATGTCAGCACATGTGAAGGGTCAGTCACAATGTTGAACTGGAAAAAATATGTAGGAAAGTAGATATCAATAGAGACATTAGGAAATCAGGCAAAGTATAAAGTGAGTGAAAAAACTAGACATATCCAACAGTTTAGAGGTTGAATATATAATCTTAGAAAGAAACAAAAATGTGGTCACCAATAGGATTGACATTTGAGAGCATTAGGCAACCTGGATATGGATGTTTTTAGTAATCCATGTTCAGTTTCCATTTAGGCTTTGGTACAATCATCCGTGTGACTTTTGCATTTTGTGTTCAGAATATTACTATGATAACATGCATATGTAGATCAGGTGACATGAGTATTTCTTCCACCATTTCTGGGAGCAATATTTAGAAGACTAATAAATTAGTATTGGGGGTACTAAGAGGTGTACCCTGTGTCTATGAATATAGAGATAATGCATGAATAGACAATATAGTGAATAAATAATATAACTGGTTCCACTTTAAATAATGGAATAAACTGATATAAGAGAATATATAAAAAATACTATATTGTTATAAAATCATTCATTCCAACCAGTTATACATCTAATGGTGATATAATAGTTATGGTTTATCATGAAGTGTCAGTTTTGCTTCAAAAGTGATAAAAGAAATCAAAAATAATATATTTCGAAAGAAGTCTCATTATAAGACCAGTCAAGAAACCTGGAAGAATCCATGTGTTCTGAAGCAGGAAGTGATTGAAAGTGAAACAAATGCCTATAAGTTTGCTAACTTGTGGATGAAATATATATCCTATGATGTGCATAAATTGAAGAAATAGTAATGTACCAGTGTTGAATTAAAATGAATTTCAAAATTCACATCATGTCACATAGGAATGTACTTGCATTGGTGTTAAACTGGGTCAGTTACTGTAGAAGTATTAGTATTTGTATGCAACATTAACTGAAGTTAGTTTTCAGTACTGGAAACAATATGTATTTCAGGTGGATGAATATTTCTGAGAATGATCTTGTGAAAAGTTGATTATAAATCCATATACATGAACATGAATGAATTTAGGGAGTGTATATAAGACACATATATTTCATATTTTGAAAAATCTGGAGAGTGTATCTATATATATACAAAAAACACACACACAGACAATAAATTAGCAATCAAATTTATCATGAAATATATATCCTCCACAGATGCAAAATTATTTCTTTTAGAACATGTATTTATGTATAATGTTGTTCTTCTAGGAAACACACCCCTAGGTTAAATTTTCAGTTCCAACAGAGTTTAACAGGAGTGATCACTTCTCACAAATTGTATTTGCCAAATTAGCCACCTCACAAAATGTAGGTGTGATACCAGGTAGTGTTCTATATGTGCATTTAAAAATACATGTGCTGAATAGGCTACAGAGAAAGGGAGAGAGGAATTCACATATTTGTTAACATTAAAAACACATGGAGAACTATTTCAATTAAAATTGACTAGATTTATAACACCTACAATTAATCATGCAAAAAACAAGTCCAACTATACACTATGATTCCTCTGAACTGCTTGCATTCCTATTCTGTTTGTGTTATTTTTCTCCATCATATTAGGAGTAGTAGTCAGAGTCTATTAGGGTATGCGTTAGTATCAAGGATTCAGTATTTCGAATGGAAATATGGAAAATGACTCTAATTGGTATGCAAATATGTGCTACACAAAAATGTTCACACTCTCATCCAGAAGATTGCCTTGACATTACCTTAGTTCCAAGTAAGATACAATTAGAGGAGAAAAGTTAGAAAATCTGTAAATACATATCAGGAATAAAAAATGCTCAGGAGTTCACAAACTTGTAGGTGATAGAGGAGTTTCCAAAAGTAAGGGACAGGGTAAACACTCCACAAACATTGAGCTCTGCTTGTGTAAAGACTTCTTGAGAAACTCTCTGAGGTTGGGCTCTTAAAATACATGTTGTTGTCAGGAGCTTTAGCTTCCTTTGTTGTGTGACCATCACATCTGGGTGTGCAAATATGTGACCTGAAGGACATTGTTTCTAATTTTCCAATGAAAATGAGGCAGCAGTGCTGAATACTCTTTTTGTAGTTAAACTATGGCCACTGGGGTGTAAGTGTCTCCCCGGGTTGACTGTGAAGCCATTTGGTCATGCTCCAATTTTCGTGGTGTTACTCCTTGGTGCACTGGGAGTTTGGTATTTGCTTCATGAAATACAAGGAGTTCAACTGGGACACAGTGCTGGAGGGAGTTCTGTCACGTGTGGAGGGACACAGTCTGCATGAGAATGCACCAACCAGGATTCTGTCCCACATAGGTTGCCCCTTTGTCCATAGCAACCTGATTCTGAACATTGCCCAGAAACCTATCCATATAACAAGATGCCTTTACATATAAGGGTCTGCTGGCTGTACCCTGTCAGTCACAAGGCAATTGGAAGCCAATGGCAGATCCACATGCCCCAACACACATGTTTTATCACACACCTTCACACCACTGCTCTAGGCCCACTAATGAACAGGCTCCAACATACTGGCATCACTGTTCTACACAATTTTCATGAAACCCAGTCAGTCAAGGCACTGTGAGATACACTCATGATCAGCAACAGGACATCCAAAAGTTTTCCAGTGCCACCTGGTCATGGGAATTTCAAAAGTTTCATGGTATTTATCAAGCCATTTTTTGAGGATAAAGTTGGAGGCTCTGTGGGTTTCAATTCATTCAGGAACCATTAAATGTTGAAGAAGCTCATTTCAATGAAAGATCTTGAGAACACTCACAGGCAAGTCTTCCCAAACAGTGGCCAAAAGGTCACATGAAGTCAGGCCAATTGAGGTCTACAATGTGAGGTCCATGTGTGTTTTGACTCTCAACTGTGGCTTTAAAGAATTTCAGAATAAAATCATGTGATATCCAGGCTGAGATTCCCAGTGCTCTGGGCAAAGCCACCCTGCACCTAGATCTCCCTGCACCACAATTAATACCTGAGATCTAGGTTGCATGGCCTAGTAAAATCCAAACACAATTCATGACAATACTTCTCTTATGTCACTTCCAGAATTCAGTCTCTAAGGAGAATCATACCAGAGTTCAAGCCCAGGTGGACCCAGTCATCTGTTCCAAGCCCCAAACAAATTACCACAATTCAAAACAAAATGCTCCCACATGCCCCTTATCTTCTTCAATTTGAGGCCAAATGACTGTGGGGTTTAGATTCTTTATGTAAATTGGATTCATGTGAAAACCCAAGCACCTATGGGCTAAACTTTGCAGGGCTTTAAAGAACTCATTTGACCCAAAGGATCCCTATTTTCACTTGATGGATGTCAGGGCCATTAGAGAGGAAGGTGAGAGTCTTCATTCACAATAACTGCTCTTTTGGCCATTTTGGTTTTGGATGCACCCATGGGATCTTTCTTTAGATCCATCAGGTGCTGAGAATCTAAGCCACAGCCTCACACAGGGCCAAGAGGCTGATTCAGACACATCTCTTTCCAAAGCAATTAAGCAAAGAGCAAAACACACACAGACATTATAAAGTGGCAATATATATGCCAATTGAAATTCATGATGAAATATATATCGTCCACAGATCCAAAAATATTAATTTTACTGAACATGGATTTATGAATAATGTTGTTCAACTAGAAAGGTTACCCTTAGGCTGAATTTTATGATCCAATAGCGTTTAGGAGGAGTGATCTCTTGTCATAATTTGTATCTGCCATGTCAGCCACCTCACAAGAATGTATATGTGATACCAGGTAGGATTCAATATGTTTATATAAAAATACATGTGATGAATAGGCTACAGAGAAAAGGATACAGGAATTCACATATTTATTAACTTTAAAAACACAAGGAGAACTATTTCAATTAAAAATTAACTAGATTTATAACACCTACCCTACATAATGCAAAAGGCAAGTCCAACTATACACCATGCCTCTTCTGAACTGCTTGTATTTCTATTGTGTTTGTATGCACTGTGGGTTTCAAGAACCATTAAATGTTGAGGAAGCTCATTTCAATGAAACTCTGGAGAACTCTCATAGGCAAGGCTTCCCAAAGAGTGGCCAAAAGATTAGATATAGCCAGGCCCATTGAGGTCTACAATTTGAGGTCCATGTGTGTTTTGACTCTCAACTATGGCTACCAAGTCTTTAAGAATAAAATCATGGGATATCTTTGCTGAAATTCCCAGTGCTCTGTGGAAAGCCACCCTCGGTCTTGATCTTAGTTTCCAAGGGCGACTCTCATGCTTGACCTCTTAAAATATCACCACAATTCATGGCAATACTTCTTTGAGTTCAGTTCCAGAAGTCAGTCTCTAAGGTTAATCACACAAGAATTCAAGCCCAGGTGGACCCAGTCATCTCTTCCAACCGTCACACAAATGACCACAATTAATACCAAAACACTCTCACATGGCCCTCCTCTTTTTCTATAAAGGCACTCATCATAACATCTGGCTGGAGGTTTCCATGAGGGGCACAGCCCAAGACAGTGTCCCAAATAAGCTCCCTTGCCACTCATTTGCCTAAATTCAGGCATAGGACAAGGACACCCCAACAGACCCCTCTGGAGGTAAGTAAGGCGCTTCTTTACATTTTTCCTTGTGATCACTCAGAGCTTTTTGTTCAGGTTCCATTTTTCCGTTTTTGGTTTGGGTTGGCAGAGTGGCTTCCAGCGGAGAACGTAAGTTCCCCCTGTCAGTGGTGGACAAATGTGTCCTAAAGCCACAGGCCATGTCCTTGCAAGGGATGCCTTGGAGGACTCAGGGAGTGACGGATGTGCTCTCATTAGGTGAGGAGGGACGAATGAGCCCACATTAGGTGACTCTGCTGGCAACCCATCATATCTTGCTGACTACTTTTTTCTCTCAGGTTGAATTCACTGTCTGTCTTTGTGGTCTAACCCATCAGGTTTTGCCAGTTACTAGGTTCTAATCTTTACTTCTGAACTCGTGTTAAATGTTAACTGTGTGTACATGTTTGTGTCACGTTTGTATTGTCCTTGTCTCTGTTTGAGAAACTCTCATTATGGGACAAAGCCATTCCATGCCTCTGTTCTTGAAGCCATTCCTGGTCCCTGCCTCCAATCCGACCCCTTCACCCAGGATCCTATCACTCAAAACTTCTACTCCTCCCCCTCTTCCCTCCATTCTCCCTGAGTCACAAGATTGTAGATCTTGGGGTTGTGAACAAACGGGAGCTGCATGATGGTCTTTGTGTGTCATTTTATCTGTGTTTCTGTTAAATGTGATGGCATTGTTTGGTCCGATGCAGAGTCCCGAGTTCCAACCTGCATTACATATGTGGAAGTTACTTTAGCTAAATTTTAAACTAATGCTTCTCCTGTGAGGGACCAAAAGTCAATAGAACCGCCAGTTTTTCTGTTCTCACCTTTTCACCTCTCTTAGCTGTGCTTTAAAGAACTTTGATAAACTTTACTCCCCTTTGTTAAGCAAGATTACGGAAGCAGTGATTTCTTTTCTTCCCGTAGTTGGATTGAGCATGCCCACTGCAGAGGGAAATGTCTGGGGTCTAAGAACTTTGATATCTCGCTTAAACTTTTCTCAAAACCCTGTCCTCATTATTAAATTGGCATTAATTGGCTTTGGGATGGGAACCAAGCCTTCAGTCATAAATTTTGACACCCCAGAGGGGACTTTAAATAAACCCCACTCTGCCCTCTTGGGGAAGCCTAGCACTCAAAACAACTGAAGCAGAGAATGAAATTTTTGGGAGCTGACTACTGCAAAGTTGGGAGACATAGAATATGCCTGGTGCCTGGGGTCAAAGCAAACCAGAGGAACTAATCCTGTAAGTAAATGGTGAGGCTAAGGGACTCCCAGCAGCTGACAGATCCATTTTGCTGTGGGTAACTCCCTTATTCCTTACGTGCACTTTAAGGATTTCTCCACCTCTGTTTACTTAACAAAAGGGACAATGAATGCATTAATATGTTGATATTATAGATTGTTTCTTGGGGATGATCTAGGGTGAATGTGTATCTAGAAATGATTTTTTTATTTTAACCATCTGGTATCTAAATGGGTTTCTAAAGCATTGCACTGTCTTACAGTTAAAAGTTGGGTTTAAACAATTGTTTAGTTTGATTTCAGGTAGTTCATGCTAGGAAACTTAAATACTTAGGGTAAAAAAAAAAATAAAGAGTTTTAATTTTGAACTAGACAGCCTGAAAAAATTTCACTAGATATATCAGTGCATTAACTTGGGAAGAGATAATAAATTATGATATGGTATCTATTCCCATCAGTGTGTAAGATTTTAAAAAATGGTACTAAATTAAAACGTTGGTCTGGCTTATTGAAATGACATTAATTAGCAACAGTCTTGGAAATTTTTAAAGCTTAATTTTGGATACACATGGTAGCATGTGGTTCTTTTTAAAAATTTTTCAGCCAAATTAATTTAACTTAATACTATTAGAAACTTCATAAGAAAGAAAGGGGCTTAATGATCCTATAGAAACTTCTTCTGATGGTGGCATTAATATTATCAAAAAATGATCCTATTTTCAGTTTTGTGTGAGCAAGTTTTTCTAGTGTAGAAAAATCTAAAGAAATAAAATTTTGAGAATTACATCTTAAACTTGCATCAAAATTTTCAACATCCAAACCTGGAAATTATGACTTATAGATAAATGCCTTAGGTGTGAGGTTTCTTCTCAGAATTCCAGTCTTTCCAGTTTTCCAGACCTCAGCCAGGACTTACTTTGATATGCAAATAAAAGAAGCCTGCAGCACTCAGCAGGAGACAGATAAAAAGAGTAAATGTGTCTTTTTACCTGAACTCAAACTAGACCTAACCAAAAAAGTATATAATATGGTATTTACTAATTACTGGCCAGTCATCATTTTTAGGACTCTTGCTTTTCTTAGATTCTGTAATTTTTTTTTTTTGAGCTCATGATCTTGATTCTGCTGATGGGTTAATGTTTTCTGATCAGTTCTATTTTTGATCGACTCTGGAGTTTTCAGCATTGCAATGGAGATTTCACCTGAAAAAAGCTACAAGGCCTTTACTATTGTGTTATGTGTTACATTTGTGTTACGTGTTGTATGTTGGTATGTCTGTATGTGTGTATGTCCATATATCATGCAGGGATATGACAATTGACAGATGAGGAGCGCTCATGAAAAATTTAAAAATGTATCCAAATGTCTTTGATTCACGTGATTCATATGTTTTAATTCAAATTGGGTAAACAGATAAAAATAAAGATGTCTTTAAAATTAGGCCGATAAGTTTTCTAGGTTTTCAAAAAGGCCCTAATAAAATGTAGATGTCTATAAAATAATCTGCTTAAATTCAGAAATTGAAAAGCATTGTATTGAAATGTGAACAGAAAGAGGTTAGTAAATGGAAAAGAGAAACTAAAAGGTTCTAGATATAGATATAATAGAGGAAAAACGTGTTTCTGGATAAGAGAGTCTATATGATTAAGTAATTAAAAGGGTTTAAGTAAATAATAAAAAAAGGTGTGTGTAACTTGGTTATATGTGTAAGTTTTGAGCAAGTAATCTTAAAAAATTAAACAGCTGGTAAAACAAGTACTGTTTTTATTAAATTGTGCCATGTTATTTCTTTAAAATCTAAACTTGTTTAATACAAAAACATCAATGTAATTGTGGTGTTAATGTGTTCATATCTTCCAGGTATACAAGTCTGTAAGGTAGAAGCTTGCAAAGACCATTGTATCAAGCTGGTGTTCTAAGGTTGTATGGTAATTCTAGGCTTAAAAGAAAAACATGTTGGAGATTTATGTATATCATTTGTGTTCTATAATTGGACTTGTTATCAATAAGATATGTACAGTTCCATGTTACTTTTTACACTGAGATACAATCTAAAAGTATTTTTAACTTAATGAGAGCCAAATCTGTGAAGGTTTTATTGTAAACTCAAAGGTAATGCCCATTTATTTCCATGTGAAAACTGTTTTCTTCAGGCTTCACAAAGGGGTGGCCTGAGACAAAGACTTTCCTGATATTCAGGGCAACATAACAATAGGTAATCAAAAGGCCCAAAGCAGGGTTTCTCCACTGAGACTTTACTGGCTACACTGATATCTGAGTTTTCTGAGATGCTTGCCATTCCCTTCAGCTACCAGTACATGGCCATGTAACAGAGCTTGGAAGTGGTACATATATTTGACACAAAATCATGAGCCTATTCTGGAGAGTGGCCAGAATTCAGGAAGAAAACAGGAACGTAAGAAGATAGTTGGTGTTGCCCATTGATAAGGCAAGCCACACTCCATTCATAAATTGTGCCGGATGAATGCTGGGAAGTTTTCTCCTTGAGAGGATACACCCATTGAGGCATTATCTTTTCTAATGTCTACAACCACGAAAACAGTGGGATACACAGACCTAAAAACACTCGCCTTGTCAAAGGACTAACTAGAAACAGTCCACTCCAAACCAAACACACCCCCTTTCCTAACTATTCTCAGAACAAAAGAAAAAACCACAAACCCACACCCACAACCACAAAGGCACCTCCTTCCCCCAAGTGGGTCTGGAACTATCCAGAGTGTCCTCTGACTGGAGGGCCATACTATGTTCCCCAGAAATGGTCTGTCCTGTCTCAGATCTGGACTCCTTGGTCAACTCTGTGAAGTTGTCAGGAGCCAGCAGTGAGCCTCTACCTGTTTTCTCCGGAAGGGCCCCTCTTCAGAATTTTTCTGGAATTTGGCCATTCTCACATAAGTAGGTACCACAAAAGACTGACTCTGTCCTTGGAAAATCCAAACAAGTGAGAACACTGGAACTGGTGCTGGGACTGGGCCTGGGTGCCTAGCTTCCTGGAACCCAAATTTGGAGAGTTCCATCAACAAGGATGTGAGGTGAGGTCACTTCCTTTAGTAACTGAATGAGGTCACTGCCTTGGCAACAAATTTGTCCTAACATTTGCTTCCTAAGGTCTCATAACATGGAGGATGTCCCTACTTCCTGTGACACTTTCACAAGTTAGAATGGTAAAGAAACAATAGTGACCTGGGAACAGCTCTCCACACAGGCCTCTCCTCTACATTAAGAAGAGAGAATCTGATTCAGACACAACCCTTCATCCTGACCAGGCTGTTTGCCATGGAAGATGCCTTTTGCTCTCTCAGGTCCTTCATAGCTGCCTACATATTCTCCAGGGATCATTTCTGCATGGAACTTTGAAGTTTTCAGCAGGTGGAAGATCCCCTGCATTCCTGTATTGTAAGACCAAATCTGTCCCTGCTTTTCTGAATACTTAGATTGAGGGAACAGTGTATGGTTAGGGTTAACAATATGTTCAATTAAAACCAAAATACTCCCACATGGCCCTCATATTCTTCCATGTAGACATTCATCATAACCTCTGGCTGGAGGTTTCCATAAGGGGCGCAGCCCAAGACAGTGTACAAAATAAGTTCCCTTGCCCCTCATTTTCCTAAAGTCAGGGTTTCCTGGACACCCTTCCTGTAAACCAGGATTGATCAAATAGGCCTGCCAGTAATACTGCTCTGTTTCTTCATTTTGAAGCCTACTGACTGTGAGGTATAGATTCTTTATGTGATTTGGAGTCATGTGAGAACCCAAGCACTGCTGCAGGGCTTTGAAGAACTCATTTGTCTCAAAGGATCCCTATACTTACTTGATGGAGGTCAGGAACCTAACAGAGGAAGCAAGAGACTTCATCCACAATGACTGATCTTTTTGCCATTTTGGTTTTGGATGCACACATGGGATCTTTCTTTAGATCCTTCAGGTGCTGAAAATCAAAGCCACAGCCTCTCTCAGAGCAGAAAGGATGATTCAGACACATCCCTTTCCAAAGCAATTAAGCAAAGAGCCACAGGTGATGCTCATTCATTTCCAATTGAAAGCACTTTTCTTCAGGCTTCACAAACTGGTGGCCTGAGGAAAAGACCTTCCTGACATTCAGGTCAACAGAACAGTAGGTAAGCAAAAGGCACAAAGCAGGGTTTCTCTACTGAGACTTTACTGGTCACACTGATATCCGAGTTTTCAGAGATGCTCCCAATTCCCTTCATCTATCCAGTACATGGCCATGTCACAGAACTCGACGGAGGTCCATATCTTGGACAAAAAAACATGAGCCTATTCTGGAGAGTGGCCAGAATTCAGGAAGAAAACAGGAACTAAGGAAAGAAGTAGGTGTTGTCCATATAAGGCAAGCCACAGTCCATTCATAAATTGGGAAGGATGTGTGCTGAGATGCTTTCTACTAGACAGGACACATCCAATGATGCATTCACTTTTCTAATATCTAAAACCACGGAAAAAGTGGGATACACAAACATAGAAACACTCGCCAAGTCAAATGACTTACTAAAAACAGTCCACTCCAAACCAAACATACTGCCTTTCCTACCTATTCTCAGAACATGATAAAAAAACACAAATTCACACCCACACCCACAAAGGCACCTCCTTCCCCCAAGTAGGTCTGTGACTATCCAGAGTGTCCTCAGACTGATGGGCCTTACTCTGCTCCCTCGAAATGGACTGTCCTGTCTCAGATCAGGTCTCCTTTACCAACTCTGTAAAGTTTTCAGCATCAATCAGTGAGTCACTACCTGCTTTCTCAGGAAAGGCCCCTCTTCAGAGCTTTCCTGGCATTTAGCCATCCACACATCAGTATGTACCAAAAAGACTGACTCTGTCCTTGGTAAATCCAAACAAGTGAACCCACTGGGACTGGGACTGGGACTGGCTCTGAGTGCCTGGCTTCCTGAATCCCAAGTTCAGAGAGTTCCATCACCAAGGAAGTGAGGTAGGTCACTTCCTTCAGGAACTGAATGAGGTCACTACCTTGGTAACCACTTTATCCTAACATTTGCTTCCAAGGGTCCCACGAGAGAGAGGCTTCCCCTACTTCCTGTGTCACATTCACAAGATAGAATGGTATATCAACCATAGGCACATGTTAACAGCTCTCCACACAGACCTGGTTTGGTCAATCTTCTCTACTTTAAGAAAAGAGAGGCTTATTCAGACACATCGCTTCATCCTGACCAGGTATTTTACCAAGGAAGATTACTGTTGCTCTCTCAGGTCCTTCATAGCTGCCTACATCTTCTTCAGGGTTTATTTCTGCATGGAACTTGAGGTTCTCAACAGGTGGAAGATCCCCTACCTACCTGTATTATAACACCAACTCTGTCCCTGGTCTTTGTAAAGTTAAATTGAGGGAACAGTGCATGGTTAGGGTTAATAACATGTTCAATTTGGGTTAGGAATCATTCTGCGAGATGAATAATGGTATTGGCGACCTCCGATATTTACAAGCATATATAGGTGTAATATAAGTATGAATACAGAAATCTAGGAAAGATTTGAAACCCAGATGAACACTGGGCCCTTGATTGGGATACTTAGCTTTGAATTATTTCCGCAAAGTTGTCTCAAATAAATCGTTATACAATGGCATAGGACCTTGTACCTTGGATGACTGAATGAGGAAGAGATCCTCCAGACAAAAAGGGATAGTTCCAAAAGTTATTTAGATATAGGGTTTTGGTCAGAGAGTGAATGCAAATGTCAGCATATGTGAAGAGTCAGTCACAGTGATGAACTGGGGAAAATGTGTAGGAAAGCAGATATCAATAGAGACATTAGGAAATCAGGGAAAGTACAAAGTGAGTAATAGGATAAGACGTTTTTAACAGGGTTGAGTTTGAATATATAATCTTAGGAAGAAACAAATATGTAGTCACCAATAGGAATGATATTTGAGATCATTAGTTAATCAGGACATGGATGTTGTTAGTAATACATGCTCACATTAAATTTAGGCTTTGGTACAATCATAAGGGTGTCCGTTGCATTTTTTGTCAGGAATATTACTGTGATGAAATGTAAATGTATATCAGGTGACTACAGTATTTCTTCAAACATTTCTGAAAGCAACATTTTAAGACTTATAAATTAGTATTGGGGACACAAGTACGTGTACCCTGTGCCTATGATTATAAAGATGATGCCTTAATAGACCATACTGTAAATAAATAATATAACTTGATCAAACTTTAAATAATGGATTGAATTGATATCTGAAAATATATAGGAAATCTTATATTGATATACATAAGTTCATTCTAACCAGTTATACATCTAATGGTAATTTTAGCATTATGGTTTATCATGAAGAGTGTGGGAGTTTTGCTTCAAAAATGATTATGGAAATCGAAAATAATGTGTTTGGAAATAATCTCATGAAAAGTACAGTCAAGAAACATGGAGGAATACATATATTCTGAAGCAGGAAGTAATTGCAAGTGAACCAAATGCGTACAGATTTGTTAACTTGTGGATGAAAAGTATTATCTTATAATGTCCATAAACTGAAGAAATAGTAATTTACCAGTGTTGAATAAAAATGAACTTCAAAATACACATCATGTCCCATAGGATTTTACTTGCATTGATGTTAAACTGGGTCAGTTACTGTACAAATATTAGGATTTGTAAGCACCTTTCACCGAAGTTAGTTTTCAGTACTGGGAAATAAATAAGTATTTCATGTGGATGAATATTTCTGAGAATAATTTTGTGAAAATTTGATAATAAATCCACATATAGGAACATGAGTTAAATTAGTGAGTGTAAAATAAGACACATATATTTCATATTTTGAATAATCTGGAGGAAAAAAAAAATATATATATATATATATGTATGTATATATATATATATATATATATATATATATATATATATATATATATATATAAAGATACAAACACAGACATTAAAATGTAGTAATATGTATGCCAATCAAAATTCATCATGAAATATATATCATCCTCATATCCAAAACTATTCTTTTTACTGAGCATGGATTTATGTATAATGCTGTTCATCTAGGAAATTCACCAATATGTTGAATTTTCAGTTCCATCAGTATTTAGGGGGAGTGATCTCTTCTCACAATTTGTATCTTCCTAAAACAGCAAGCTCACAAGAATGTACGTGTGATACCAGGTAGGATACTAAATATGCATAATAAATTTCATGAGATGAATAGGGTACAGAGAAAGGGAGACAGAAATGTACATATGTGTTAACTTTAAAAACTCATGGAGAAGTATTACAATGAAAAGTTGACTAGATTTATAACACATTCACTTGATAAAGCAGAAGGCAAGTCCTAGTATACACCATGCCTCCTATGAACGGCCTGTATTTCTATTCTGTTAGGTTTCTTTTTCTACATCATATTAAGATTAGTAGTCAGAGTCTAGTAGGGTATGGGTTAGTGACAGGGATTCAGTATTTCTAATGGAAAATAGGAAAATGAATCTAATGTGTATGCAAATATTTGCTAGACAAAAATCTTCCCACTGTCCTCCAAAACAATGCCTTGATATTTCCTTCGCCACAAGTAATACACAATTAGTGGAGAAGAGTTTGAAAGTCTGTGAATATATATCTGGAAAAGAAAATGCTCAGGAGTTCACAACCTTGGAGGTGGTAGTGGAATTTCCAAAAGTAAGGTACAGGGTAAACACTCCACAAACATGGAACTCTGGTGGCCTAATGAGTTGTTGAGAAACTGCCTCTGAGTTTGGGCCCTTGAAAAATTTGTTGTTGTCAGGAGCTTTAGCTTTCTTTGTATTGAGACCATCAAACCTGGGTCGGCATCTATGTGACCTGGATGACATGGTTCCTTATATGCTATTGAACATGAGGCAGAAGTTCTGAATTTTCCCTTTGTTAGTAAACTGAGGACACTGGGGTCTAAGTGTCTAACCATGTGATCTGTGAAGCCATTTGGTCATACTCCACTTTTCGTGGTGTTTCTTACTGCTGCACTGGGAGTTTGGTATTGGCTTCACGTAATACAAGGAGAAAAACTGGGACACAGTGCTAGAGGGAGTACTCTCACGTGTAGTGGATGAGGGTCTGCAGGAGAATGCACCAACCAGGCTTCTATCCCAAAAAGCTTGCACCCATGTCCATAGCAACCTGATTCTGAACATTGCCCTGAAACCTCTCCATATAACAAGGTCCCTTTACTTGTAAGGTTATGCTGGCTGCACCATGTCAGTCACAAGTCATTCGGAAACCAATGGCAGAACCACGTGTGCCCACGACAGATGTTTTATCATACACCTGCCCACCACTGCTCTGGGCCCACTAGTCAGCAGGCTCCAACTTTCTGGCATCTCTGTTCTCACCATTTTCATGAAACCCAGTCAATCAATGCAATGTCTGGTACACTCGTGATCAGCAACAGATATCCAAAAGTTCTCCAGTGCCACCTGTTCATGGGAATTTAAAAAATTCATGGTATTTATATAGCCAATTTTCAAGGATGAAGTTGGAGGCACTGTGGCTTTCAATTTATTCAGGAACCATGAAATGGTGAGGAAGATTATTTCAATTAAAGCTCAGGAGAACTCTCAGAGGCAAGGCTTCCCAAAGAGTGGCCAAAATGTCACATTAAGCCAGGCCCATTGAGGTCTAAAATTGAGGTCCATGTGTGTTTTGACTCTCAACAATGGCTGCCACGTCTTTCTGAATAAAGTCATGTGATATCCTGGCTGAGATTCCCAGTGCTCTTTGGAAAGCTATCCTGGGCCTAGATCTCAGTCTCCAAGGGCAACTCTCATGTGTGGCCTCCTAAAATACCAACACAATTCATGTCAATACTTCTCTGAGTTCATTTCCAGAACTCAGTCTCTAAGGGGAATCACTCCAGAGTTCAAGCCCATGTGGACCCAGTCATCTCTTCCAACTACCACACAAATGACCACAATTAAATCAAAACACTCCCACATGGCCCTCATCTTCTTCAATATAAACTCTCATCATAACCTCTTGCTGGAGGTTTCCATGAGGGGCGCAGCCTAAGACAGTGTCCAAAATAAGCTCATTTGCCCCTTATTTGCCTAAATTCAGGGTGGCCTGGAAACCCTTCCTGTGAATCAGGTGTGATCAAATAGGCCTGCCATTAATACTGCTCTACTTCTCCAATTTGAGGCCTACTCTCTGTGGGGCATAGATTCTTTATGTGAAATGGGGTCATGAGAAAACCCAAGCACCTATGGGCTACCCTCTGCAGGGCTTTGAAGAACCCATTTCAGTGAGTCTAGGAGTTGGACCAAAAGTTCTTTAGATATAGGGGTTTTGTTAGAGAGTGAATGTAAATGTCAGCATATTTCAAGAGTCAGTCACAGTGATGAACTGGGGAAAATGTGTAGGAAATCAGATATCAATAGAGACATTAGGAAATCAGGCAAAGTACAAAGTGAGTGATAGGATGAGACATTTTTAACAGGGTTCAGTTTCAATATTTAATCTTAGGAAGAAACAAATATGTACTCACCAATAGGAATGATATTTGAGATCATTAGTTAATCAGGACATGGATGTTGTTAGTAATACATGCTCACTTTCAATATAGGCTTTGGTACAATCATAAGTGTGTCCGTTGCATTTTGTGTCAGGAATATTACTGTGATGAAATGTATATGTATATCAGGTGACTAGAGTATTTCTTCCAATATTCTTAAAGCAATATTTTAAAGACTTATAAATTAGTATTTGGGATACAAATAGGTATACCATCGGTCTATGAATATAGAGATGATGCCTTAATAGACCATACTGTGAATAAATAATATAACTGGTTCAAACTTTAAATAATGGATTGAATTGATATCTGAAAATATATAGGAAATCTTATATTGATATACATAAATTCATTCTAACCAGTTATACATCTAATGGTAATATTAGCATTATGGTTTATCATGAAGAGTGTCTGAGTTTTGCTTCAAAAATGATTATGGAAATCAAAAATAATGTGTTTGGAAAGAATCTCATGAAAAGAACAGTCAAGAAACATGGAGGAATACATGTGTTCTGAAGTAGGAAGTGATTGAAAGTGAACTAAATGCCTATAAATTTGTGAAATTGTGGATGAAAGAATATATCCTATTATGTCCATAAACTGCAGAAATAGTAATGTATCAGTGTTGAATAAAAATGAACTTCAAAATACACATCATGGTCCCATAGGTGTCTACTTGCATTGATGTGAAACTGGGTCAGTCACTGTGGAAATATTACGATTTGTATGCACCATTCACTGAATTTAGTTTTCAGTACTAGGAGATAAATATGTATTTAAGGTGGATGAATATTTCTAAGAATTATTTTGTGAAAATTTGATTATAAATCCACATACACACACATGAGTAAATTTAGAAAGTGTATAATAAGACACATATATTTCATATTTTGGAAAATCTAAAGAGTAGATATCTATATCTATATAGATAGATAGATAGATAGATAGATACTCACATACACAGACATTAAAATGTAGCAATATATATGCCATTTGAAAATCATAATAAAATAGATATCATCCACGTATCCAAAAATATTCATTTTACTGAACATTTATTTATGCATAATATTGTTCATCTAGGAAATTCACCCATATGTTGAATTTCCAGTTCCATCAGTATTTAGAGGGAGTGATCTCTTCTCACAATTTGTATCTTCCAAAATAAGCAAGCTCACAAGAATGTACATGTGATACCAGGTAGAATTCTAAAGATGCATTAAAAAATACATGTGATGAATAGGCTACAGAGAAAGGGAGACAGAAATTTACATATGTGTTAATTTTAAAACCTCATGGAGAAGTATTACAATAAAAATTTGACTATATTTATAACACATACCGTTGATAAAGCCGAAGGCAAGTCCAAGTATACACCATGCCTCCTATGAAAGGCCTGTATTTCTATTCTGTTAAGTTTCTTTTTCTCCATCATATTTGGATTAGTAGTCAGAGTCTAGTAGGGTATGGGTTAGTGTCAGGGATTCAGTATTTCAAATGGAAAATATGAAAATGAATCTAATGTGTATGCAAATATGTGCTACACAAAAAATCTTCCCACTCTCATCCAGAACAATGCTTTGACATTACCTTCGCCCCAAATAAGACACAATTAGTGGAGAAAAGTTAGAAAATCTGTGAATACATATGTGGAAAGAAAAATGCTCAGGAGTTCACAAACTTGTAGGAGGTAGAACGGGTTACAAAAAGGGAGAGGGTAAACACTCCACAAACATGGAGCTCTGCTGGCCTAATGACTTTTTGAGAAACTGCCTCTGAGGTCGGGCAGTTAAAATATATATTGTTGTCAGGAGTTTTAGCTTCCTTTGTAGTGAGACCATCAATTCTGGGTCTCCATCTATGTGACCTGGATGACATGGTTTTTTGTTTTCTAGTGAACATGAGGCAGCAGTGTTGAATTCTCTCTTTGTAGGTAAACTTTAGCCACTGGGGTCTAAGTATCTAACTGTGTTGTCTGTAGAACCATTTGGTCATTATCCACTTTCGTGGTGTTTTTTACTGCTGCACTGTGAGTTTGGTATTGGCTTCACGAAATACAAGGAGTTCTACTGGGACACAGTGCTGGAGGATGTACTGTCACGTGTGGTGGGTTAGTAAAATGCACCAGTGAGGCTTCAATCCCACATAGCTTTTCAACTTGACAATAGCAACTTGATTCTGACCTTTGGCAGGAATCCTCTCCATATAACAAGATGCCCTTACATAGAAGGGTCTGCTGGCTGTACCATGTCAGTAACAAGTCTTTCTAAGCCAATGGCAGATCCACGTGGCCCCACCACAAATGTTTTTTTCACACACCTACACTCCTCTGCTCTAGGCCCACTAGTCTGCAGGCTCCAACTTTCTGGCATCTATGTTCTACACTTTTTTCATGAAACCCAGTCAATCAAGGCACTGTCTGGTACAATCATGATCCGGAACAGGACATTCAGAGGTTCTCCAGTGCAACCTGGTCATAGTAATTTCAAAAAATTCATGGTATTTATCTAGATATTTTTCAATAATGAAGTTGGAGGCACTGTGGGATTTAATTTATACAGGAACCATTAAAAGGTGAGGAATCTCATTTTAATGAAAGCGCTGGAGAACTTTCACAGGCAAGGCTTCCCAAAGAGTGGGCAAAAGGTCACATGAAGCCAGGCCCATTGAGGTCTACAATGTGAATTTCATGTGTGTTTTGACTCTCAACTATGGCTGACAATCTTTCAAAATAAAATCTTGTGATATCCTGGCTGAGATTCCCAGTGCTCTGTGGAAAGTCACCCTGGGCCTAGATCTCAGTTTCCATTGGCGAATCTCATGCGTGGCCTCCAAAAATCCCAACACAATTCATGGCAATACTTCTCTGAGTTCAGTTCCACAACTCAGTCTCTAAGGGGAATCACAACAGAGTTCAAGCCCAGGTGGACCCAGGCATCTCTTCCAATTGCCACACAAATGATGACAATTAAAACCAAAACACTCCCACAGGGCCCTCTTCTTCTTTTATATAGACACTAATCATAAACTCTAGCTGGAGGTTTTCATGAGGGGCACAGCCCAAGACAGTGTCAAAAATAATCTCCCTTGCCCCTCATTTGCCTAAAGTCAGGGTGGCCTGGACAACATTCCTGTGAAACAGAAGTGATCATATAGGACTGCTGTTAATACTGCTCCACTTCTCAAATTTGAGGCCTACTGACTGTGGGGTATAGATTCTTTGTGTGAATTGGAGTCATGAGAAAACGCAAGCACCTATTGTCCAGCCTCTGCAGGGCTTTGAAGAACTCATTTGACACAAATGATCCCTATTCTCACTTGATGGAGGTCAGAAATATTACAGAGGAAGGCGAGAGGCTTCATCCAAAATGACTGATCTTTTTTCCATTTTGGTTTGGAATGCCCACATGGGATCTTTCTCTAGACGCATCAGGT
Organism: Callospermophilus lateralis; assembly: GCF_048772815.1. NCBI lineage: Eukaryota > Metazoa > Chordata > Mammalia > Rodentia > Sciuridae > Callospermophilus > Callospermophilus lateralis. The sequence goes on from NW_027514590.1 coordinate 27,680, forward strand.
GCTGAAAATCTAAACCACAGGCTCACACAGGGCCAAGAGGCTGATTCAGACAAATCTTTTTCCAAAGCAATAAAGTAAAAAGCCACAGGTGATTCCCATTTATTTCCATTTGAAAACTCTTTTCTTCAGGCTTCACTAAGGTTTGGCCTGAGGCAAAGACCTTTCTGACATTCAGAGCAACAGAACAATAGGTAATCAAAAGCCCCCAAGCAGGGTTTCTCCTAGGAGACTTTCCTGGTTACTCTGATATGTGAGTTTTCTGAGATGCTCGCCATTCTCTTCAGCTATCCAGTACATGGCCATGTCACAGAGCTTGGAGGTGGTACGTATCTTGTACAAAAATACATGATACTAATCTTGAGAGTGGCCAGAATTCAGGAAAAAAAATGAGAACTTAGGTAGATAGCAGGTGTTGCCCATGGATAAGGCAAGCCTCAGTCCATTCATTAATTGGGAAGGATGCATACTGGGAAATTTTCTACTAGACAGGACACACCCAATGAGTTATTTTCTTTTCTAATATCTACAAAGAAAAACACAATGGGATACACAGACACAGAAACAGTCTCCTTGTCAAATGACTTACTAGAAACCGTCCACTCCAAACCAAACAAACCTCCTTTTTTACCTATTCTCAGATCATGTGAAAAAACCACAAACACAAACCAACACCCACTAATGCACCTCCTTCTTCCAAGTAGGTCTGTGACTATCTGGAATGTCCTCTGACTGGTAGGACATACAATGTTCCCCAGAAATGGCCTTTCTGTCTCAGATCTGGTATCCTTGGTCAAATCTGTGAAGTTGTAAGGACGCAGTGGTGAGCCAATTCCTATCCTCTCAGGAAAGACCCCTCTTCAGAGCTTTCTTGGTATTTGGCAACCCTTACATCAGTAGGTACCAAGAAAGACTGACTCTGTTCCTGGAAAATCCAAAGAAATGAGCCCACTGCGACTGGGACCGGGACTGGCTCAGGGTGCCTTGCTTCCTGGATCACAAAATTCAGAGAGCTCCATCACCAAGGAAGTGAGGTGAGGTCACTACCTTCAGAAAATGAATGAGGTCACTGTCTTGGCCACCACTTTGTCCTAACAGTTTCTTCCTATTGTCTCCTGACATGGAGGCTGCCCTACTTCCTGTGATACTTTCTCATGTTAGAATGGTATAGAAACCATAGTCACCTGGGAACAGCTCTCCACACAGGCCTGGTTTGGTCCATCTTCCCTACATTAAGAATAGAGAGGCTGACTCAGACACATCTTTTCATCCTGACCATGTTTTTTTGCCATGGAATATGACTTTTGTTCTCTCAGGTCCTTCATAGCTGCCTGCATCTTCTCCAGGGATCATTTCTGCATAGATTTTGAGGTACTCAGCAGTTGGAAGATCTCCTAACTTCCTGTATTGTAATACCAACTTTGTCCCTTCTCTTCTGTAAAGTGAGATTGAGAGAACATTGTATGGTTAGGATTAATAGCATGTTCGATTTGGGTTGGAAATCATTCTGCTGGATGAATAATGGTATTGGGAACCAGCGATATTTATAAGAATATAGAGGTAGAACATAAGTATGAAAACAGAAATCTAGGTAATATTTGAAGCCCAGAAGGATTTGGACCCTTGATTGGGATCCTTAGCTTGAGTTATGTTTTTCACCGAGGTCTCAGTTAAATTGATATACAATGGCATAAGACCCTGTACCTCAGATGATTAAATGTAGAAGAGATCATCCAGTCAAAAAGGGATTGTGTGTAGGATTAGGAAGATAGTCAGTAGGTTTAGAAGGAAGAGTGAGTCTAGGATTTGGACCAAATGTTCTTTAGCAATAGGGTTTTGGTTAGAGAGTGAATATAAATGACACCATATGTGAAGAGTCAGGCACAATGATGAACTGGGGAAAATATGTAGGAAAGCAGACATCAATAGAGACATTAGGAAATCAGGCAAAGTATAACGTGATAGGATTAGACATTTTCAACAGGGTTGAGGTTGAATACATAATCTTAAGAAGAAACCAATTTGTAGTCAACAATAAGATTGACATTTGAGAGCATTAGGCAACCTGGACATGGATATATTTAGTAATCCATGTTCACATTCCATTGAGGCTTTGGTACAATCATAAGGGTGACCTTCGCATTTTGTGTCCAGAATATTACTGTGATAATATGTATATGAAGATCAGGTTACATGAGTATTTCTTCCACCATTTCTGGGGGAAATATTTTGAAAAGATATAAATTAGTACTGGGGATACTAATCGGCTTACCCTGTGTTGATGAATATAGAGATGATGCATTAATAGACCATACTGTGAATAAATTATATGACTGGTTCCAAATTTAAATAATGGATTGTATTGATATCTGAAAAAATAGAGGAAATCATTTATTGATATACATACATTCATTCCAACCACTTATATATCTAATGGTTATATTAGGGTTACCGTTTATCATAAATAGTGTGTGAGTTTTGCTTCAAAAATGATTATGGAATCGAAAATAATGTCTTTAGAAAGAAGTCTAGTGAAAAGACCAGTCAAGAAACATGGAGAAATATAAGTGTTCTGAAGGAGGAAGTGATTGAAAGTGAACCAAATGTTTATAAATTTGTGAACTTGTGAATGAAAGGATATAATTTATGATGTCTATAAACTGAAGAAATAATAACGTACCAGGTTTGATTAAAATGAACTTTAATAAACACATCATATCCAATAGGAATCTACTTGCATTGATGTTAAACTTGGTCAGTTACTGTAGAAATATTAGGATTTGTAAGCACTCTTCCCTGAAGTTAGTTTTCAGTACTAGGAAACAAATATTTATTTCAGTGGATGTATATTTCTGAGAATAAACTTTTTAAAAGTTGATTATAAATCCACATATATGAATATGAATGAATTCAGGCGGTGTATAAGAAGACACATATACTTCATATTTTGGTAAATCTGGAGAATATATATATAATGTACATATAGACACACAAACACACACATTATAATGTAGCAATATATATGCCAATTGAAATTCATCATGAAAAATAACTCATCCGCATATCCCAAAATATTCATTTTACTGAACATGAATATGTGTATAGTGTTGTTCATCTAGGAAGCTCACCCATGGGTTGAATTTTCAGTTAAAACAGCGTTTAGGAGGAGTTATCTCTTCTCACAATTTGTATCTGCAAAGTCAGCCACCTCACAAGAATGTATATGTGAAACCAGGTAGGATTCTATTTGTGCATATAAAAATACATTTGCTTAATAGGCTACAGAGAAAGGGAGACAGGAATTCACATTTTTCTTAAATTTAAAAACACATGGAAAATTATTTCAACAAATAATTGACTAGATTTATAACTCCTACCTTATATCATGCAAAAGGTAATTACAACTATACACCATGCTTCTTCTGAAATGCTTGTATTTCTATTGTGTTTGGGTTATTTTTCTCCATTATATTAGGATTAGTAGTCAGAGTTTAGTAGGGTATGGGTTAGTGTCAGGGATTCAGTATTTCAAACAGAAAATTGGAAAATGAATCCAATGTGTATGCAAATATGTGCTACAAAACAATCTTCCCTCTCTCATCCAGAACAATGACTTGACATTCCTTTTGCCCCAAGTAAGTCAGAATTAGAGGAGAAGAGTTAGAAAATCTGTGAATATATATTTAGAATGGAAAATGCTCAGGAGTTCACAACCTTGGAGTTGATAGAGCAGTTTCCAAAAGTAAGTGACATGGTAAACACTCCACAAACATGGAGATCTGCTGGCCTAAACACTTCTTGAGAAATTGCCTCTGAGCTTGGGCACTTGAAATATATGTTGTTTTCAGGAGCTTTAACTTCCGATGTAGTGAGACCATCAAAGCTAGGTCTGCATCTATGTGACCAGGAGGACATGGTTTCTTATTTTCCAATGAACATGAGGCAGCAGTGCTAAATTCTCTCTTTGTAGCTAAATTGTGGCCACGGGGGCTAAGTGTCACCCCATGTGGACTGTGAAGCCATTTGGTCATCCTCGACTTTTCATTGTGTTTCTTGCTGCTGCACTGGGAGTTTGGTATTTGCTTCACGAAATACAAGGAGTTCAAGTGGGACACAGTGCTGGAGGGAGTTCTGTCACGTGTGGTGGATCAGTGTCTGCATGAGAATGCACCAACTAGGCTTCTATCCCACATAGCTTGCCCCTTGACCATAGCAACCTGATTCTAAACATTGCTGTGAAAAATCTCCATATAACAAGATGCCTTTATATAGAAGGGTCTGCTGGCTGCACCGTGTCTGTGTCAAGGCATTTGAAAGTCAATGGCAGATCCACAGGCCCCACCACAGATGTTTTATCACACACCTGCACACCACTGCTCTAGGCCCACTACACATCAGGCTCCAACTTACTGGCATCTCTGTTCTACACCATTTTCATGATACCTAGTCAATCAAGGCACTGTCTGGTATACTCATGATCAGCAACAGGACATCCAAAGGTTCTCCAGTGCCACCTGGTCATGAGAATTTCTAAAAATTCATGGTATTTATCTAACTATTTTTCACAGATGAAGTTGTTGGTACTGTGGGTTTCAATTCATTCAGGATCCATTAAATGTTGAGGAAGCTCATTTTAATGAAGGATCTGGAGATCTCTCACAGGCAAGGCTTCCCAAAGAGTGGCCAAATTGTCACATGAAGCCAGGCCCATTGAGGTCTCCAATGTGAGGTCCATGTGTGTTTTGACTCTCAACGATGGCTGCCAGGTCTTTCAGAATAAAACCTGTGATATCCTAGCTGAGATTCTTAGTGCTCTCTGGAAAGCCTCTCTGGGCCAAGATCTCAGTTTCCAAGGGCGACTCTTATGCGTGGCCTCCTGAAATCCCAACAACATTCATGGCAATACTTCTCTGAAGTCAGTTCCAAATCTCATTCTCTAAGGGGAATCACACCAGAGTTCAAGCCCAGGTGGACCCAGTCATCTCTTCCAACTACCACACAAATGACCACAATTAAAACCAAAACACTCCCACATGGCCCTCATCTTCTTCCATATAAACACACATCATAACCTCTGGATGGAGTTTTCCATGAGGGGCACATCCAAACCAGTGCCCAAAATAAGCTCCCTTGCCCCTCATTTGCCTAACATCAGGGTTGATTGGACACGCTTCCTGTGAACCAGCAGTGATCAAATATGCCTGCCGTAAATGCTCCACTTCTCCACTTTGAGGCCTTCTTACCGTGGGGTTTAGATTCTTTTTTTTCTAAATTTTTTTGGAAATTTAATTGGAAAGTTAAAAAATTGTTTTGCAGTATATTAAATTTCTAATGGCAAAGCCTTCACCTTGTTTGTGAAGGAAACCTTGATGCCTTGCCAATCTGGTTATATGGAGACACTCAAAATTTTCTGTTACATACTACATGGATGAATGGCTAAAGCACATAGTTTTTTAAAACTGAAAGACAGATACCAGCAAGTAAGATAACAAATAAAAGACAATTTTATTAAAAAATAAAGTTGTTATATGACTCAAATATTGGAAATTCAATTCTTTTTTTTTGGTTGTTCAAAACATTATAAAGCTCATGATATATCATCTTTCATACATTTGACTTAATTGGGTTATGAACTCCCATTTTTACCCCAAATACAAATCGCAGAATCACATCAGTTACACACTCACGTTTTTACATAATAGCATACTAGTTATTGTTGAATTCTGCTACCTTTCCTATCCCCTACTATTCCCCCTCCCCTCCCATCTTCCCTCTCTACCTCATCTGCTGTTGTTTAATTCTCTCCCTTGTTTTCCCCTCTTTAGCCTCACAACCTCTTATATGTAATTTTGTGTAACATTGAGTAGTCTCCTACCATTTCCATATAATTTTCCTTCTCTCTCCCTTTCTCTCCCCCCACTCATCTCTGTTTAGTTTTAATATTTTTCTCATGTTCTTCCTCCCTGTTCTGTTCTTATTTGCTCTCTCTGTATAAAAGGAAACATTTGGCATTTGTTTTTTAAGGATTGGATAGCTTCGCTTAGCATAATCTATTCTAATGCCATTAATTTCCCTGCAAATTCTATGATTTTGTCATTTTCAGTGCTGTGTAATACTCCATTGTGTATAGATGCCACATTTTTATTATCCATTCGTCTATTGAAGGGCATCTAGTTTGGTTCCACAGTCTAGTTATTGTGAATTGTGCCGCTATGATCATCGATGTGGCAGTATCCTTATACTGCTCTCTATTAAGATCCTCAGGGAAGAGTCTGAGAAGGGCGATATCTCGGTCAAATGGTGGTTCCATTCCCAGCTTTCCCAGGAATCTCCATACTGCTTTCCATATTGGACTCTCCAATTTGCAGGCCCACAAGCAGTGTACAAGTGTACCCTTTACCCCACATCCTCACCAACACTTATTGTTGTTCGACTTCATAATGGCTGCCAATCTTACTGGAGTGAGATGGTATCTTAGGGTGGTTTTGATTGCATTTCTCTGACTGCTACAGATGGTGAGCATTTTTTCATGTACTTGTTGATTGATTGTATGTCCTCCTCTGTGAAGTGTCTGTTAAGATCCTTGGCCCATTGTTGATTGGGTTATTTGTTATCTCATTGTTTAATTGTTTTGAGTTCTTTGTATATTCTAGATATTAGGGCTCTATCTGAAGTGTAAGGCGTAAAAATTTGTTCCCAGGATGTAGGCTCTCTATTTAACTCTCTTATTGTTTCTCTTGCTGAGAAAAAACTTTTTTAGATTAAGTAAGTCCCATTTGTTTATTCTTTTTATGAACTCTTGGGCTATGGGTGTCCTATTAAGGAATTTGGAGCCCAACCCCACAGTATGTACATCGTAGCCAACTTTTTCTTCTATCAGACGCAGTGTCTCTGATTTTATATCTGGCTCCTTGATCCATTTTGAGTTAACTTTTATGCATTGTGAGAGAAAGGGATTCCGTTTCATTTTGTTGCATATGAATTTCCAATTGTCCCTGCACCATTTGTTGATGATGCTATCCTTCTTACATTGCATGCTTTTAGGCCCCTTTTCAAATATAAGAAAGTTGTAATTTTGTGGATATGTCTCTGTGTCCTCTATTCTGTACCATTGGTCCATCTGCCTGTTTTGATACCAGTACCACACTGTTTTTGTTACTATTGCTTTGTAGTACAGTTTGAACTCTGGATTCACACGTCCTGCTTAGAATTGCTTTCGCTATTCTGGGTCTTTTGTTGTTCCATATGAAATTCATGACTACTTTATCTATTTCTACAAGAAATGCCATTGGGTTTTTGATTGGCATTGCATTAAACCTGTAGAGAACTTTGGGTAATATCGCCATTTTGATGATGTTATTTCTGCCTATCCATGTACAGGGCATATTTTTCCATCCTCTAACATCTTCTTCTATCTCTCTCTTTAGGGTTCTGTAGTTTTCAATGTATAAATCTTTCACCTCTTTGGTTAGGTTAATTCCCAAGTTTTTTATTTTCTTTGAGTATACTGTAAATGGAGTGGTTTTCCTCATTTCCATTTCAGAAGTTTTGTTGCTGATATACAGGAATGCCTTTGATTTATGCGTGTTGATTTTATATCCTGCCAATTTGCTGAATTCATTTATTAACTCTAGCAGTTTCTTTGTAGACCTTTTTGGGTCTGTTAAATATATTATCATGTCATCCACAAATAGCGATAATTTAAGTTCTTCTTTTCCTATTTTTATGCCTTTAATTTCCTTTGTCTGTATCATTGCTCTGGATAGTATTTCAAGAACTAAATTAAATAGAAGTGGTGATAGAGGGCATCCATGTCTTGTTGCAAATTTTAGAGGGAATGCCTTCAGTTTTTCTCCATTTAGGATGATGCTAGCCTGAGGTTTAGCATATATAGCTATTAGCATGTTGAGGTAAGTTCCTGTTATTCCTAGTTTTTATAGAGTTTTAAACAAAAAGGGATGCTGTGCTTTGTAGAATGCTTTTTTTGCATCTATCGAGATGATCATATGGTTCTTCTCTTTAAGTCTATTGATGTGATGGATTACATTTATTGATTTCCGTATATTGAACCAGCCTTGCATCCCTGGGATGAATCCCTCTTGATCATGAAGCACAATTTTTTTATATGCTTTTGTTTTTTATTTGCCAGGATTTTATTGAGAATTTTTGCATCCAAGTTTATTAGAGATATTGGTCTGTAGTTTTCTTTCTTTGAAGTGTCTTTGTCTGGTTTTGGGATCAGGGTGATGTTGGCCTCATAGAATGAATTTGGAAGAACTCCTTCTTTTTCTATTTTTTGAAATAGCTTGAAAAGTATTGGTATTAATTCATCTTTGAACGTTTTGTTGAACTCTGCTGTATAACCATCTGGTCCAGGGCTTTTTTTGGTTGGTAGTCTTTTGAAGGTTTCTTCTATTTCTTCCTTTGTTATTGGTCTATTTAAATTGTGTGAGTCTTCCGGACTCAAACTTGGCAGATCATATGACATAAGAAATTTATCAATATCTTCATTATCTTCTGTTTTATTGGAATATGGGGTTTCAAAATACTTTCTAATTATCATCTGAATTTCTGTAGTGTCTGTTGTGATGTTGCCTTTTTTATACCATATGTTAGTAATTTTAGTTCTCTCTCTACTTCTCTTCATTAGCATGGCTAAGGCCCTGTCGATTTAATTTATTTTCAAAGAACCAACTTTTATTTTTTCAATTTTTTTGTTTCAATTTTGTTGATTTCTCCTCTAATTTTAATTATTTCTTGTCTTCTACTACATTTGCTGTTTTGCTTTTTTTTTCTAGGTTTTTGAGATGTAGTGTGAGATCATTTATTTGTTGATTTTTCTTTTTTTTTTTGAGGAAAGAATTCCAAGAAATGAATTTCACTCTTAAAACTGCTTTCATTGTTTTCCATAGAATCCGGTATGTTTTGTCTGTATTGTCATTTGTCTCTAAGAAATTTTTTATCTCCTCCTTTATGTCTTCTGTAACCCACTGATCATTCAGTAACATATTGTTCATTTTCCATGTGATGTAGAATTTTTCCTCCCTTCTTCAATCATTAATTTCAAGTTTCATTCCATTATGATCAGATATGGTGCATGGTATTATCTCCATAATTTTATATTTACTAAGAGTTTCCATATAGCATAATATATGGTCTATATTTGAGTAGGACCAATGTGCTGCTGAGAAGAACATGTATCCACTTTATGATGTTTGATATATTCTATATATGTTGGTTAAGTCTAGGTTATTGATTGTGCTATTAAGTTCTATAGTTTCTTAATTCAGATTTTCTCTAGAGGATCTGTCCAATGGCGAGAGTTGTGTGCTGAAGTCACCCGTAATTATTGTGTTATAGCCTATATGACTCTTGAAGTTGAGGAGAGTTTGTTTTATGACTTTGCACCACCATTGTTTGATGCATACAAATTGATAATTGTTATGTCTTGTTGGTTAATGGTGCCTTTTAACAGTATATAGTGTCCTTCTTTATCACTTTTGATTAACTTAGGTTTTAAGTTGATTTTAATCGATATGAGTATGGCCACTCCTTCTTGCTTCCGAGGGCCAACAATGGCTGCGAAGTCTTTCAGAATAAAATCATGTGATTTCCTGACTGAGATTCCCATTGCTCTGTGGAAAGCCACCTTGGGCCTAGATCTCAGTTTCAAAGGGTGACATTCATGCGTGGCCTCCTAAAAACCAACACAATTCATTTCAATACTTCTATGAGGTACGTTCCAGAACTCAGGCTCTAAGGGAAATCACACCAGAGTTCAAGCCCAGGTGGACCAAGTCATCTCTTCCAACCCCCACACAAATGACCACAATTAGAACAAAAAAACTCCCACATGGCCCTCATCTTCGTCCATAAAGACCCTCATCAAAAGTTCTGGATGGAAGTTTTCATGAGGGTCGCAACCAAAGACAGTTTCCAGAATAAGCTCCCTTGCCTCTAATTTCCCTAAAGTCAGGGTGGCCTGGACACCCTTCCTGTGAACCAGGAGTGATCAAAAAGGCCTGCCATTAATTCCGCTCTGTTTCTATAATTTGAGGCTTACTGAATGTCAGGTATAGATTTTTTATGTGATTTGGAGTCATGAGAAAACTCAAGCATATCTGCAGAGCATTGAAGAATTCATTTGACAAAGAGGATCCCTATTCTCACTTGAAGGGGGTCAGGAACCTAACAGAGAAAGGCAAGAATCTTCATCCACAATGACTGCTCTTTTTGCCATTTTGGTTTTGAATGCACACATGGGATCTTTCTTTAGATCCATTAGGTGCTGAGAATCTAAGCCACAGCCTCACACAGGGCCAAGAGGCAGATTCAGACAAATCCCTTTCCAAAGCAATTAAGCAAAGAGCCACAGGTGATGTCCATTTATTTCCATTGGAAAATTTTTTCTTCAGGCTTCACAAAGGGGTGGCCTGAGGCAAAGACCTTCCTGACATTCAGGGCAACAGAACCCTTGATTTGTATACTTAGCTTGAATTATGTTCTGCACCGAGGTCTCAGATAAATCGATATACAATGGCATAGGACCGTGTACCTCGGATGATTGAATGTAGAAGAGAACATCCAGTCAAAAAGGGATAGTCTGTAGGATTAGGAAGATAGTCAGTAGGTTTAGGAAGAAGAGTGACTCTAGGAGTTGGACCAAAAGTTCTTTAGCAATAGGGTTTCAGTTAGAGAGTGAATGTAAATGTCAGCACATGTGAAGAGACAGTCACAATGATGAAGTGGGAAAAATATGTAGGAAAGCAGATATCAATAGAAAGATTAGGAAATCAGGCAAAGTATAAAGTGAGTGATAGGATTAGACATTTTCAACAGGCTTGAGGTTGAATATATAATCTTTGGAAGAAACAAATATGTAGTAATCAATAGGATTGACATTTGAGAGCATTAGGCACCCTGGACATGGATGTTTTTAGTAATCCATGGTCACTTTCCATTTAGGCTTTGGTACAATCATATGGGTGACCTTTGCATTTTGTGTCCAGAATACTACTATGGTAAAATGTATATGTAGATCAGGTGACATGAGTATTTCTTCCACCATTATGGGGAGTAATATTCTGGAAACTTATAAATTAGTACTGGTGATACAAATAGGTGTACCTTGTGTTGATGATTATTGAGATGTTGCATGAATAGACCATATTGTGATAAAGTATATAACTAGTTCCAACTTTAAATAATGGATTGAGTTTGCATCTGAAAATATATTGGAAATCTTATATTGATATATATACAATCATTCCAACCAGTTATATATGTAATGGTAATATTAGGGTTACGGTTTATCGTGAAGGGTGAGTATTTCTTCAAAAATGATTATGAAATCAAAAATAATGTGTTTAGAAAGAAGTCTAGTGAAAAGACCAGTAAAGAAACATGGAGGAATACATGTGTTCTTAAGTAGTAAGTAAATGAATGTGAACCAAATGCCTATAATTTTGTGAAGTTGTGGATGAAAAAATATATCCTATGATGTCCATAAACAGATAAAATAGTAATATACCAGTGTTGAATAAAAATGAACTTCAAAATACACATCATGTCCCATAGCAATCTACTTGCATTGATGTTAAACTGGGTCAGGTACTGTAGAAATATTAGGATTTGTATGCACCACCTACTGAACTTAGTTTTCAGTAGTAGGAAACAAATATGTATTACAGGAATATAAATATTGCTGAAAATAATCTTGTAAAGATTGGATTTTGAACCCATATACATGGATATAAATGAATTTAGGGAGTGTATAATAAGACACATATTTTTCATATTTTTTTAAAATCTGGAGGAAAAAAAAATATATATATATACACATATATATTTTTTCCAGATTTAAAAAAAATACACAAACACACACACACACACACACACACACACATGCACACATACACACACACACACACACATTAATATTTAGCAATATATATGCCAATCGAAATTCATCATGAAATATAATTCATCCACATATCCAAAAATACTCATTTTACTGAACATGGATTTATGTATAGTGTTTTTCACTAGGAAGCTCACCCATAGGTTGAATTTTCAGTTCCATCATTATTTAGGGAGAGTCATCTGTTCACACAATTTTATATTCCAAAGTCAGGGAGCTCAAAGGAATGTCTGTGTGATACCAGGTAGGATATTATATATATGCATAAAAAAATACATGTGCTGAATAGGATACAGAGAAAGGGAGACAGGAATTTATATATGTGATAATTTTAAAAAATCATGGAGAAATATTACAATGAAAAGTTGACTAGATTTAAAACACATACTCTTGATAATGCAGAAGGCAAATAGAAGTATACACCATGCTTCCTATGAAAGGCCTGTATTTCTATTCGGTTAGGTTTCTTTCTCTCCATGATTTTAGGATTAGTAGTCAGAGTCTAGTAGGGTATGGGTTAGTGTCAGGGATTCAGTATTTCAAATGGAAAAAAGGAAAATTAATCTAATGTGTATGCAAAAATGTGATACACATAAATCTTCCCTCTCTCATCCAGAACAATGCCTTGACATAACCATCGCTAAAAGTAAGACACAATTAGAGGAGAGGAGTTAGAAAATCTGTGAATTTATGTGGAATGGAAAATGCTCAGAAGTTCACAACACTGGAGGTGGTAGAACAGTTTCCAAAAGTAAGGGAGAGGGTAAACAATCCAGAAACATGGAGCTGTGCTGGCCTAAAGACTTCTTGAGAAACTTCCTCTGAGGTTGGGAACAAGAAATATATGTAATTGTCAGGAGATTTAGCTTCGATTGTAGTGACACCATGAAATCTGGGTCTGCATCTATGTTACCTGGAGAACATGGTTTCTTATTTTCCAATGATCATGAGGCAGCGGTGCTGAATTCTCTCTTTGTAGGTAAACTGTGGCCGCTGGGCTGAAGTGTCTCCCATGTGGACTGTGAAGCCATTTGGTGATCCTCCACTTTCCAGGGTGTTTCTTACTGCTGCACTGGGAGTTTGGTACTTGCTTCACGAAATACAAGGAGTTCAACTGGGATAAAAATGCTGGAGGAGTTCTGTCATGTGTGGTGGGTCAGGGTCGCGAAGAGAATGTACGAACCAGGCTTCTATCCTACATAGCTTTCCCCTTGACTATAGCAACCTGATTCTGAACATTGCCCTGAAACCTCTCCATATGACAAGATGCCTTTACATATAAAGGTCTGCTGCCTGCACCATGTCAGTCGCAAGTCTTTCAAAGCCAATGGAAGATCCAGGTGGTCCTACCAAAAATATTTATTTACACACCTACAGTCCACTTCTCTACGCCCACTACTCAGCAGGCTCCAAATTACTGGCATCTCTGTTCTACACCATTTTCACGAAACCCAGTCAATCAAGGCACTCTTTGGTACACTCATGATCAGCAACAGGAAATCCAAAGTTTATCCAGTGCCACCTGGTCATGGGAATTTCAGAAATTTCATGGTATTAATCTAGTCATATTTCAAAAATGAAGTTAGAGGCACTGTGGGTTTCAATTAATTCAAGAACCATTAAATGGTGAGGAAGCTCATTTCAATGAAAGCTCTGGAGAACACTCACAGAAAAGCCTTCCAAAAGACTGGCAAAAAGGTCACATGAATCCAGACACATTGTGGTCTACAATGTGAGGTCCATATGTGTTTGGACTCTCAACTAGGGCTGCCAAGTCTTCAAGAAGTAAATCATGTGATATCCTGGCTCAGAATCCCCGAGCTCCGTGGAAAGCCATCCTGGGCCTAGATCTCAGTTTCCAAAGGCGATTCTCACGCGTGGCCTAGTAAAATCCCAAGAGAATTCACGGCAATACTTCTCTGAGGTCAGATCCAGAACTCATTCTTTAAGGGGAATCACACCAGAGTTCAAGCCCAGGTGATCCCAGTCATCTCTTCCAACTACCACACAAATTACCACAATTAAAACAAGAACACTCCCATATGGCCCTCATCTTCTTCCATATTGACACTCATCATAATTTGGCTGGATGTTTAAATGAGGGGCGCAGACCAAGACAGTGTCCAAAATAAGCTCCTTTGACCCTCATTTGCCTAAAGTCAAGGTGGCCTGGACACCCATCCTGTGAACCAGGAGTGATCAAATAGGCCTGCCATTAATACCGCTCCAATTCTCCAATTTGAGGCCTACTGACTGTGGGGTTTAGATTCTTTATGTGAATTTTAGTCATGATAAAACCAAACACATATGGGCTAGCCTCTGCAGGTTTTGAAGAACTCATTTGACCCAAGGGATCCCTATTTTCACTTGATGGAGTTCAGGAACCTTACAGAGGAAGTCAAGAGACTTCATCCCAATGACTGCTCTTTTGGCCATTTTTCATTTGGATGCAAACATGGGAACTTTCTTTAGATCCATCAGGTGCTGAGAATCTAAGTCACAGTCACACACAGGGCCAGGGGGCTGATTCAGACACATCCCTTTTCAAAGCACTAAAGAAAAGAGCCACAGGTATGCCCAATCATTTCCATTTGAAAACTGTTTTCTTCAGGCTTCAAAAAGGGGTGGCCAGAGGCAAAGACCTTCCTGACATTCAGGGCAACAGAACAATTGGTAAGCAAAAGGCCCAAAGCAGGGTTTCTCCACTGAGACTTTCCTGGTCACACTGATATCTGAGTTTTCTGAGATGCTCCCCATTCCCTACAGCTATCCAGTACATTGTTATGTCACAGAGCTTTGAGGTGGTAAATATCTTGGACACAAAACCATAGGCCTATTCTTGAGATTGGCCGGAATTCAGGAAGAAAACAGGAACTTAGGAAGATAGCAGGTGTTGCACATCAATAAGGCAAGCTACAGTCCATTCATAAATGGGGCAATATGAATGCTGAGAAGCTTTCTACTAGACAAGACACATCCATTTATGAATTCTCTTTTCTAATATCTACAACCACGGACACAGTGAGATACACAGACAGAGAAACACTCGCCATGTTAAACGACTTACTAGAAACAGTCCACTTCCAACGAAACAAACTGACTTTCCTACCTATTCTCAGAAAATGAGACAAAACCACAAACCCACAACCACACCCAAAAAGGCACCTTCTTCCCCCAAGTAGGTCTTTGACTATCCGGAGTGTCCTCTGACTTGTAGGCCATAATATGTTCCCCCAAAATAGCCTGTCCTGTCTCAGATCTGGTCTCCTTGGCAAACTCTGTGAACTTCTCAGGAGCCAACGGTGAGCCACTAACTGCTTTCTCAAGAAAAGCAACGCTTCCGAGCTTTCCTGGCATTTGTTCTTCTCACGTCTGAAGGTACCAAGAAAGACTGACTGTCCTTGGTAAATTCAAATAAGTGAGACCACAGGGATGGGGACTGGGACTGGCTCTGTGTGCCTGGCTTCCTGGATCCAAAGTTCAGAAAGTTCCATCACCAAGGAAGTGAGGTGAGGTCATTTCCTTCCTGAACTGAATGAGGTCCCTGTCTTGGCAACCACTTTGTCTTAACTGTTGCTTCCAAGGGTCCCATGAGATTGAGGCTGCCCCTACTTCCTGTGACACTTTCACAAGTTAGAATGGTATATCAACCATAGGCACCCAGGAATAGATCTCCACACAGGCCTGTTTTGGTCCATGTTCTCTACATTAAGAAGAGAATCTGATTCAGACACAACCTTTTATCCTGACCGGGTTGTTTGCCATGGAAGATGACTTTTGCTCTCTCAGGTCCTTCATAGCTGCCTACATCTTCTCCAGGGATCATTTCTGCATGGGCCTTTGAGGTTCTCAGCAGGTGGAAGTTTCCCTACATTTCTTTATTGTAAAATCAACTCTTTCCCTGCTCTTCTATAAAGTTAGATTGAGGGAACAGTGTATGATTATGGTTAAAAACATGTTTGATTTGGGTTAGAAATCATTGTGCTGGATGAATAATGGTATTGGGAACTTGCTATGTGTATAAGAATATATAGGTGTAATATATGTATGAAAAAAGAAATCTAAGTATGATTTGAAGGCCAGAAGGGCATTGGGCCCTTGATTGGGATATGCAGCATTGAATTATGTTCTGCAGAGATGTCTCAGATAAATCGATATACAATGGCATAGGTCCTTGTACCTTGCATGAATTAATGTAGAAGGAACATCCAGTCAAAAAGGGATAGTCGGTAGTGAAAGGTTAATAAAATAGGTACTTGTAATTTCCTGTTTTTCTGTATGCTTAACAAAACACTGTTGAAATCTTGAGAAATGTTTGCTAATCTTGTTCTAGAATGTACTGTTCCCAACTGCCAAACTGCAGAATGTACTGCCTCACTCGGTGTCACGCGAACCGCCCACTCACCCTTACACATCAGTAAACTTCCCTCCCTTCCCTCTCCAAGAAATGTATGTAAGCTCTGCATAAGCCGTTCTCAGAGCTCTCTGATCTATTTAAGTTAGCTGTGAGCCCCTGCAAGCTGGACCCCAAAAAAACCCTTAGCTGTTGCATGAGACAGTCTCTTGGTAGTCTCTTCCTCCAACACTCGCCTGACCTTTACATATTGAGGTTCCACCGAGTCTGGCAGTGGCTGATGAGAGACCCCCAATGGGCTCCTCTCGGAGCAAGTAAGGCGCCTCTTTCTGGTTTCAGGTGTCATGTTAGGGCTTGGCAAAATTGCTGGCGATGAAGAGCCTGGGGTCTCTCCGACGGTGGCTGAGAGACGTGTCACAGAGACATAGGGCACCTCCCTGGGGGACCCCGCAGAGGACTCGGAGAATCAAGGAACAATTGCTTCATCGACTCAGTGATATTTTGTTTTAGATTAGGTATTGCCATCCTATCGGGTTTTGCCGGCTACGCATTCCTGGTCTCAGTGTTGGACGTCCATTGCCTGTCTTCATGGTCTTGTCTTATCTGTGTCATGTGACTTTGCTTTTACTGTTTGTGTACCTTTCATTATGGGACAGAGCACTTCAATGCCTCTGTCCCTGACCCTTGATCACTGAACCAAAGTCCGCTTAAGGGCTCAGTATCTTTCTTTTTTTAGTAAAACGCTAGACCTGGCAGACTCTCTGTGGCTCAGAATGGCCCATTTTGGAGTCTTATGGCCCCTAGAAATATCTTTCTACTTCCCACTAATTTAAAAAGTCAGAGATATTGTCTTTCAGCCAGGGCCACATAGCCATCCTGATCAACAGCCATATATCTTAACTTTGCCGACCTCTGCAAATCTCCTCCTCCATGGGTGAAGCCTTTCCTTGCCCATGCCTCTGCTCATACTCCTTCCCCCATGATCTCTCAAACCCTCACCTCTTCCACCTCCTCCACCCTCTGTTCTCCCTGAGTCACAAGATTTGACTCTACTGGACTCTTCTTCCCCTCCTTATCCACTGCCCTCATCCCCTAACACACAACACATTCTAAGTGATTCCCCTGCTTCTGACTAAGCCTCTCTACCATTGGAGGAAGCTAAGCCGGTAATAGGATCTGATAATGGACCGATGTTCATGGCCCAGGTAAGTCAGGGGTTAGCCAGGAACCTGGGGATTAATTGGAAGTTATATTGTGCTTATAGACCCCAGAGTTCAGGACAAGTAGAAAGAATGAATAGAAAAATTAAAGAAACCTTAACGAAATTAAGCTTAGAGACCAGCATTAAAGATTGGACTATGCTCCTGACTTATGCAATGTTTCATGCAAGAAAAAATCCTTCTGTTTCTTTGAGTAGCCTTACCCCCTGAGAAATTCTCTATGGTGGCCCTCGTCCAGTAAGGGTCCTAAGCCCAACTGTAAGACCTAAGGATCCATTTCACACCCTCTTGGTTGACAGACTTAAAGCTCTTGAAAGAACTCAGTGATACCTGTGAAAATAGCTGGCCACTGCCTACCAAACTGTGTACCAGGGGATTCCACATCCATATCAAATAAGAGACTTCATGTATGTAAGATGACATCAGGTGTCATCCCTGGAACCCTGCTGAAAAGGACCATACCAGGTGCTACTTATAACACCTACAGTGGTAAAGGTATACAGAATCACTTCCTGGATCCATGCCTCTCATCTCAAGCCTGCTCCTTGTCCAGAATCTTTCTGGAAACTGGAAAAGACTGGTAACAGTTTCAAATTGTGTATTCACCATGTGGATAAGGTTATATACTCTCCCCTTGGCCACAAGTAGTCCTAACCCTCATCAGCCTGTTAAGCAGTGATGGCTGATCACAAATCCTACTGGAAAAGAGTATAATCTATCTTGCATACAGCCCCCTTAGGGACCTGGTGGCCATTTCTCCACCCAGACATTTGTCAGCTGGCCATAGGTCTTTTTTATTGGGATATCCCTGATGAAAAAAAATCCCACTAAAATACCATTAAATTCCTTCCGTACCATAGATAATGGAAACAAACATTATGGATGTAGGGACACGCGAGCCAGATGCGGTTGGCTAGCCTAGATTACTATGTTTGCCCGGCAAACTATCAAAGCCACAAACAGTAATGGCTGTGTGGGGGAAAAGCCGACTTCTGTATTTCATGGAGATGTGATCATACAGGGGCTGCCTGATGGAACCCCAATACTTCATCAAATTCAGTACACAGCATTGGCCATATTACCAAGTAGAAAACAGAAAAAGGATGGCCCCCAGAGGGGTCTCCAGATCCTCAAATTTTGCGTGACCTTTTTAACTTCTGCAAGTGCTCAAAAGGGTGAAAGGAGATTCCCCTATGTGGAAGCCTTTTCCCTCCTTCACTCACATCCTGAACTATGCTTCTCCAATAGATTTTTATCCTCAGCCTTCTGCTCCAGACTCTCTGCTGTCACTCCCACCTCAGCAACCTGATTTCTCCCCTCCAATTACTAGATCAGAAACCCAAACCTCCACCAGTTCTCAGACAATTGCCCACTAGTGAGGTAGCAGGTACTGAGGTACCCCTCCACCGACTCATTCCTCTCTTCTCCTGTCAGTGCCCTCACCGGGCCCCACCAGGTCCTCTTTTCAGCTAACCCAAAGCTCAAACGAGCTGAGGAGAGCTCTCAGACCCTTATCCAAGATGTAATATAAATGGCCATTAAAGTTGCTTTGTCATCACTGAAAACAGGTTACTAAAATTTAAAGTCCCTCACAGAATTTTGGGATACTCACTCCCGTTTTCTGCTCTGCTCTACCTGTTCTACTGCTGAAGTTTTGTTGCTAGGAAATTCCCAAACCCCTTTCCAATTATTCTTTTCATCTCTCTTTTTCCTCATTCTCAGATCCTCAGAGCTTCTCTCAGCCCCACCTTCCCCGTATTCCCCCTCTGTACCAGGCCCACAGAAAAGTCTTAAATGTCCTTCTCCAGAAGTCTTCACCATGGCTGAATTTAGAACTTTCAGCATAGAGTTTCTATAAAGAGTTCAATGTAGATAAACTTTCTCTTTTTGTATTGCCCTGTTCTACTTGGCCACTGGCTAAAAAACTCAGTACTTCTAAGCTAGACAACCCCTAACTTGTTTTTCACAAAATATGTGAACAAGGCCTCTGGCCTTCAGCTGGGGCTTCACAGAAATGGCGACATTTCTAAGATAAAGAAATTACCAAATGGGCTCCGTTGTAACAGCTGGCAGGGGGAAAATAAGAAAGGGAATAAAAAGCTCTCCCCCTCCCATGTGTCCTTGAAAATTTAACTTGCCCAGAACAGAGGAAAAATCAGAAACAAATACTGCTTTTTTGAACTTCTGCAGACTGTAAATTTCTGAGCCCCATCCTTATATGCTGGGTACAAAATTCTGAAACTACCTAAACTTGAGTTTCAGGGGATTAATTGATTACAACAGAAGCAATGCCCTCTGAATCCGGTTGCAACAAAATAGGACTGTTTCCCTGTCTTCAGTGCTATCTTAGTTGCCTTGCCTTGTCTGTCCCTACAACAGCATAATTCTATATACTTAAACATTGTTTATGTTTTCATGAAATGGTCAACAGATGGGATTAATTTTGAAATGGTGCAGATGTTTCCCAGAGTGCTCTATCATGATGCAGGTTCGTTTGAAGATCAAATGGGGGGGGCATACAACCGGTTCCACTGGGAACATGTATCGCTCACTTTAGCCATCCTATTATGAATAGGAGTTGCTGCACGGGTGGGCACAAGAGCCACTGCCATTCTCCATGGGACACAACAAATGACCCAATTAGAAGCAGCAATAGAGCAAAACTAAGATATTAGAAACCCCCATCAGAGCTTTTCATGAATCTTTAACTTCTCTCTCTGAAGTTGTTTTACAGAACAGTTGAGGGTTGGACCTCCTCTTTATTAGAGAAGGGGGCCTATGTGATGCATTGAGGGAAGAATGTTGTTTTTATGCTGACCATACTGGAGTTGTAATAAAATCTATGAGTAAATTTAAAAGACACCTTGAAGAGCATCAACAAGAGAGAGAGGCCCAAAAAGGGTGGCTTGAGTCTTGGTTCACACACTCCTCCTGGTTAACTACGTTTTTATCAACCTGGCAGGTCCAATAATAATCCTCATATTATTGCTAACTATAAAATCCTGTTTGCTCAACCGTGTAATTTCTTTTCTCCAGGCTCAAATTGGACGAGTTAAACTTATGGTAATACCCCACTAGCAGACATAGAATGTGACACCCTCCAATGATCATTTTTATGATTTAAAGTAGCCAGAAGAAGAAGTGGGGAATTAAAGGTTAATAAAATAGGTACTTGTCACTTCTTGTTTTTCTGTATGCTTAACAAAACACTGTTGAAATTTGAGAAATGCTTCCAAATCTTGTTCCCAGAATGTTCTGTCCCCAACTGCGCAACTGCAGAATGTACTCCCTCACCCAGTTGCACGCAAACCACCCACTCGCCCTGACCCATCAATAAAATTCCCTCCCTGCCCTCTCCAGGGAAAGTATATAAGCTCTACTTAAGCTATTCTCAGGGCTATCTGCTCGATTCAAGTGATCTCTGAGCCCCAGCATGCTGGACACCCAAAAAACCCTTTGATGTTGCATGAGATAGTCTGTTGGTTGTCTCCTCCTCTGAAGCTCGCCCCACATTTACTTGGATGATTGAATGTAGAAGAGAACATCCAGTCAAAAAGGGATAGTCTATAGCATTAGGAAGATAGTCAGTACTTTTAGGAAGAAGGGTGAGTATAGGAATTGGAAAAAAAGTTCTTTAGCAATAGGGTTTCGATTAGAGAGTGAATGTAAATGTCAGCACAGGTGAAGAGTCAGTCACAATGATGAACTGGGGAAAATATGTAGGAAAGCAGATATCAATAGAGACATTACGAAAACAGGCAAAGTATAAAGTGAGTGATAGGATTAGATATTTTGAACAGGGTTGAGTTTACATATATAATGTTAGGAAGAAACAAATATGTAGTCACAAATAGGATTGACATTTGAGATCATTAGGCAAATTTCAGGTGGATGAATATTTCTCAGAATAATCTTGTGAATAGTTGATTATAAATCCACATACATAAACATGAATGAATTTAGGGAGTGTATATAAGACACATATATTTCATATTTTGAAAAATCTGGAGAGTGTATATATATATATATATATATATATATATATATATATATATATATACAAAACACACACACAGACAAAAAAGTAGCAATATATATGTCAATCAAAATTCATTATAAAATATACATCATCCAGAGATCTAAAAATATTAATTTTACTGAACATGGATTTATGTATAATGCTGTTAAACTAGCAAGCTCCCCCATAGGTTAAATTTCCAATTCCAACAAGTTTAGTAGGAGTGATCTCTTCTAACAATTTGTATCTGCCAAGTAAGCCACCTCACAAGAATGTACGTGTGGTACCAGGTAGGAATCTATATGTGCATATAAGAATACAGAGAAAGGGAGACAGGAATTTACATATTTGTTAACCTTAAAAATACATGGACAACTATTTCAACAACAAATCGACTAGATTCATAACTCCAACTCTGTATCATGCAAAAGGCAACTCCAACAATACACCAGGCCTACTCTGAACTGCTTGTATTTCTATTCTGTTTGGGTTAGTTTTCTCCATCATATTAGAATTAGTAGTCAGAGTCTGGTCGGGTATGGGTTAGAGTCAGGGATTCAGCATTTTGAATGGAAAATAGAAAACTGAATCCAATGTGTATGCAAATATATGCTACAGAAAATTATTACCACTCTTCTCCAGAACAATGCCTTGACATTACCTTCGCCCTAAGTAAGACACAATTAGAGGAGAAGAGTTAGAAAATCTGTGAATACCTATCAGCAATGGAAAATGCTCCAGATTTCACATCTTTGGAGGTGGTAGAGGAGTTTTCAAAAGTAAGGGACAGGGTAAACACTCCACAAACATGGAGCTCTGCTGGCCTAAAGACTTTTTGAGAACCTGCCTTTGAGGTTGGGCACTTAAAATATATGTTGTTTTCATTAGCTTTAGCTTTATTTGTAGTGAGACAATCAAAGCTCGATCTGCTTCTATGTGACCTGGAGGACATGGTTATTTATTTTCCAATAAAAATGAGGCAGCAGTGCTGAATTCTCTCTTTGTAGGTAAACTGTGGCCACTGAGGGCTAAGTGTCTCCCCGTGTGGACTGTGACACAACTTGGTCATCCTCCAATTATCGTCGTGTTTTTTGCTGCTGCACTGGGAGTTTGGTATTTGCTTCATGAAATACAATGAGTTCAAATGGGAGACAGTGCTGAAGGGAGTTCTGTCAGCTTTGGTGGGCATGGTCTCCAGGAGAATGCACCAACCAGGGTTCTATCCCACGTAGCTTGCCCCCTTGACAATAGCAACATGATTCTGAACATTGCCCTAAAACCTCTCCATATAAAAATATGCCTTTACGTATATGGGTCTGATGGCTGCAACATGTCAGTCTCAAGCCATTTGGAAGCCAATGGAAGATCCACATGGCCCCACCACAGATGTTTTATCACTCACTTGCATAACACTTCTCTAGGCCCACTACTCACCAGGCTCCTACTTACTAGCATCTCTGTTCTACACCATTTTCATGAAACCCAGTCAATCAAGGCCCTGTCTGGTATATTCATGATCATCAACAGGACATCAAAGGTTCTCCAGTGACATCTGGTCATGGGAATTTTAAAAATTTCATGGTAATTATCTAGCAATTTTTCATGGATGAATTCGGAGGCACTGTGGGTTTCAATTCATTCAGGAACCCTTAAAGGGTTAGGAAACTAATCTCAGGCAAAGCTCTGGAGTACTCTCACATGCAAGGCTACCCAAAGAGTGGCCAAAAAGTCACATGAAGCGAGGCCAATTGAGGTCTATAAAGCGAGGTCCATGTGGGTTTTGAATCTCTATAATGCATGCCAAGTCTTTCAGAATAAAATCATGTAATATCCTGGCTGAGATTCGCAGTGTTCTGTGGAAAGCCAACCTGTGCCTAGATCTCAGGTTCCAATGGCAGCTTCATGCCTGGCCTCCTAAAATCCCAACACAATTCATGGCAATACTACTCTCAGGTCAGTTCCAGAACTCAGTCTATAAGGAGAATCACACCAGAGTTCAAGTCCAGGTGGACCCAGAAAACTCTTCCAACCGCTACTCAAATGAAAACAATTAAAACCAGAATATTCCCTCATGGCCCTATTCTTCCATAGAGACACTAATCATAACCTCTTCCTGGAGTTTTCCATGAGTTGTGCAGCCCAAGAAAATGTCCAAAATAAGCTTCTTGCACCTCTTTTGCCTAACTTCAGCGTGGCCTGGGCACCCTTCCTGTGAACCTGGAGTGATCAAATAGGCCT
Source organism: Callospermophilus lateralis (assembly GCF_048772815.1). Taxonomy (NCBI): domain Eukaryota; kingdom Metazoa; phylum Chordata; class Mammalia; order Rodentia; family Sciuridae; genus Callospermophilus; species Callospermophilus lateralis. The sequence continues at coordinate 51,427 of NW_027514590.1, forward strand.
GCCCTTAATACTGCTCCGCTTATCCAATTGGAGGCTCTCTGTCTGTGGGGTCTAGATTCTTTATGTGAATTGGAGTCATGAGAAAAGCCAAGACAGTGTCCAAAATCAGCTCGCTTTTTCCTCATTTGCCTAAAGTCAGGGTGGCCTGGACACCGTTTCTGTGAACCAGGAGTGATCAAATAAGCCTGCCATTAATACTTCTGTGTTTCTCCAATTTGAGGCCTACTGATTTCAGGTATCAATTTCTTATGTGATTTGGAGTTACTCGAAAACCCAAGCACCTCTGCAGGGAATTGAAGAACTCATTTGACCCAAAGAATCCCTATTCTCACTTGATGGAGTTCAGGAACCTAACAGAGGAAGGCAAGAGACTTCATCCATAATGAATGATTTTTTTGCCATTATGGTTTTGGATGCACACATGGGATTATTCTTTAGATGCATCAGGTGCTGAGAATCTAACTCAAAGCCACACACATGGCCAAGAGACTAATTCAGACACATCCCTTCCCAAAGCAAATAAGCAAAGAGCCACAGGTGATGCCATTCATTTCCATTTGAAAACTGTTTACTTCAGGCTTCACAAAGGGGTGGATTGAGGCAAAGAATTTCCTGACATTCAGTGAAAAACAACAATAAGTAAGCAAAAGGCCCAAAGCAGGGTTTCTCCACTGAGACTTTCCTGGTCACACTGATATCTGAGTTTTCTGAGATGCTCGCAATTCTCTTCAGCTATCCAGTACATGGCCATGTCACAGAGTTGGAGGTGGTACATATTTTGAACACAAATCCATGAGCCTATTCTAGAGAGTGGCCAGAATTCAGGAAGAAAACAGCAACTTAGAAAGATAGCAGGTGTTGCACATCGACAAGACAAGCTGCACTCCATTCATATATTGGGCAGGTTGAAATATGGGAAGATTTACACTTGACAGGACACATCCATTAATGCATTCTCTTTTCCAATGTCTACAACAATGGACACAGTGGGATACACAGACATAGAAACATTCACCTTGTGAAACAACTTACTAGAAACTGTCCACTCCAAACCAAACCGCCTTTCCCATCTATTCTCAGAACATGAGACAAAACAATAAACCCACACACACTCCCACAAAGGCACCTCCTTCACCCAAGTAGGTCTGTGACTATCCAGAGTGTCCTCTGACTGGTGGGCCATACTATGTTCCCCTGAAATGGTCTGTCTTCTCTCAGATCTGGTTTCCTTGGCCAACTCTGTGCAGTTGTCAGGAGCCAGTGGTGAACCACTATCTGCTTTCTCAGGAAAGGTCCATCTTCAGAGCTTTCCTGGCATTTGGCCATCCTCACATCATTAGGTACCAAGAAAACTGACTCTGTCCTTGGTAAATCCAAACAAGTGAGCCCATGGGGACTGGGACTGGGACTGCCTCTTGGTGCCTGGATTTTTGGATACCAAGTTCAGACAGTTCCATCACCAAGGAAATGAGGTATGTCACTTTCTTTCGAACTGAATGAGGTCACTGCCTTGGCAACGACTTTGTCCTAACACTTGCTTCCAAAGGTCCCATGAGATGGAGCCTTCCCCTACTTCCTGTGACACTTTCACAAGGTAGTATGGTATATCAACCATTGGCACCCAGGAACAGCTCTCCACACAGGCCTGGTTTGGTCCATCTTCTCTACAATAAGAAGAGAGAGGCTGATTCATACATATCCCTTCATCCTGACCAGGTTGTTTGCCATGGAAGATGACTTTTGCTCTCTCAGGTCCTTCATACCTGCCTACAACTTCTCCAGGTATCATTTCTGCATGGACCTTTGAAGTTCTCAGCAGGTGGAAGGTCCCCAAGTTTCCTGTATTGTAAAAACCACTCTGTCCCTGCTCTTCTGTAAAATGAGATTGTGGGAACAGAGTATGTTTAGGGTTAATAACAGGTTTGATTTGGGTTACGAATCATTCTGTGCGATGAATAATGCTATTGGGAACCTGCGATATTTACAAGAATATAGAGGTGAAATATAAGTATGAAAACAGAAATCTAGGTATGATTTGAAGCCCAGAAGGACATTGGGCCCTTGATTGGGATACTTAGCTTTGAATTATGCTCTGCAAAATTGTCTCAGATAATTCGATATACAATGGCATAGGACATTTTATTGAATGTAGAAGAGAACATCCAGTCAAAAAGGGATAGTCGGTAGGATTAGGAAGATAGTCGGTAGGTTTAGAAAGAAGAGTGAGTATAGGATTTGGACCAAAAGTTCTTTAGCAATAGGGTTTCGATTATAGAGTGAATTTAAGTGTCAGCACATATGAAGTGTCAGTCACTAGGATCAACTTGGGAAAATTTGTTGAAAAGCAGATATCAATAGAAACATTATGAAATCAGGCAAAGTATAAAGTGAGTGATAGGATTAGACATTTCCAACAGGGTTGAGTTTGAATATATAAATTAGGAAGAAACAAATATGTAGTCACCAATAGGATTGACAATTGACAGCATTAGGCAACCTGGACATGGATGTTTTTAGTAATTCATGTACACTTTACATTTAGGCTTTGGTACAATCATAAATGTGACCTTTACATTTTTTTTGTCCAGAATATTACTTTGATAAAATGTATATGTACATCAGGTGACATGAGTATGTCTTCCACCATTTCTGCAAGCAATATATTGAAGATGTAAAATTAGAATCGGGGGTACAAAGAGGTGTACCCTGTGTCTATGAATATAGAGATAAAGAATGAATAGACCGTAATGTGAATGAATAATATAACTTTTTTCAACTTTAAAAAATGAATTGATCTAATATCTGAAAAATCACAGGAAATCGTATATTGATATACAATCATTCATTCCAAGCAGTTATACATCTAATGGTAATATTCGTGTTTTGGTTTATCATGAAGAGTGTGTGAGTTTTGCTTCAAAAGTGACTATGGAAATAATGTGTTTGGAAAGAAGACTCATGAAAATACCAATAAAGAAACCCTGACAATACATGTGTTCTGAAGCAAAAAGTGATTAAATTTGAAACAAATGCCTACAAATTTGTGAACTTGTGGATGAAATGTATATCCTATGATGTGCAAAAACTGAAGAAATAATAATGTAAAAGTGTCGAATACAAATGAATAAAGAATTACATATCATGTCCCATTGGAATCTACTTGCATTGATGTTAGACTGGGTCAGTTACTGTAGAATAATTAGGAATTGTATGCATCATTCCCTGAAGTTAGTTTTCAGTACTAGGAAACAAATATGTATTTCAGGTGGATGAATATTTCTGAGAATAATCTTGTGAAAAGTTGATTAAAAATCCACATACATGAACATAAATGAATTTAGAGAGTGTATATTAGACACATATATTTCATATTTTGAAAAATCTGGAGAGTGTACACACACACACACACACACACACAAAACACTCACAGACATTAAAAAGTAGCAATATAAATGCCAATCGAAATTCATCAGTAAATATATATCATCCACAGATGCAAAAATATTTATTTTACTGAACATGAGTTTACGTATAATGTTGTTCTACTAGGACGCTCCCTATAGGTTGAATTTTCAGTTCCAACAGCATTTAGGAGGAGTGATCTCTTCTCACAATTTGTATCTGCCAAGTCAGCCACCTCATAAAGATGTACGTGTGATACCTGGTAGGATTCTATATATGCATATAAATATACAAGTGTGAATAGGCTAAAGAGAAAGGGAAACATGAATTCTCATATTTGTTAACTTTAAAAACACATGGAGATCTTTTTCTATTAAACATTGACTAGATTTATAACTCCTACCTTGTATAATGCAAAATGCAAGTCCAACTATACAACATGCCTCCAATGAACTGCTTGTATTTCTATAGGTTTGTGTTATTTTTCTCTATCATATTAGGATGAGTTGTCTGAGTCTAGTATGTATGGGTTAGTGTCAGGGATTCAGTATTTCAAAAGGAAAATTGGAAATTGAAGCCAATTTGTATGCAAAGATATGCTGCACAAATATCCTCCCACTCTCATCCAGAACAATGCCTTGAAATTACCTTCACCCCAAGTAAGACACAGTGAGAGGAGAATAGATAGAAAATCAGTGAATACATATCTGGAATGGAAAATGCTCAGGAGCTCACAACCTTGGAGGTTGTAGAGGAGTTTCCAAAAGTAAGGGACAGGGTAAACACTCCACAAACATGGAGCTCTGCTGGCCTAAAAACTTTTAGAGCAACTGCCTCTGAGTTTGGGAACGTGAAAAATATGTTGTTGTCAGGAGAATTGGCTTCCTTTGTAGTGAGACCATCAAAGCTGGGTCTGCCTCTATGTGACGTGGAGGACATGGTATCTTATTTTCCAATGAACATGAGGTAGCAGTGTTGATTTTCTTCTTTTTAGGTAAACTGTGGCCTCTGGGGGCTAAGTGTCTCCCCGTTGGACTGTGAAGCCATTTGGTCCTCCTCCACTTTTTGTGGGGTTTTTGCTGCTGAACTGGGAGTTTGGTATTTGCTTCATGAAATTCAAGGAGTTCAACTGAGACACAGTGCTGGAGGGAGTTCTGTCATGTGTGGTGGTTCAGAGTCTGCAGAAGAACGCACCAACCACGCTTCTATCCCTCAAAGCTTGCCACATTGCATCCTTGTCCATAGCAACCTGATTCTGAACATTGCCCTGAATCCTCTCCATATAACAAGATGCCTTTAATTACAAGGGTCTGCTGGCTGCTTCATGTAATCCACAAGCCATTTGGAAATCAATGGAAGATCCACATTGCTCCAACACAGATGTTTTATCACACTCCTGCCCACCACAGCTCTAGGCCCACTTCTCAGCAGGCTGCAACTTTCTGGCACCTCTGTTCTACACAATTTTCATAAAACCCAGTCAAGCAAGGCACTGTCTGGTAAATCCATGATGAGCAACAGGACATCCAAAGATTCTCCAGTGCCACCTGGTCATGGGAATTTCAAAAATTTCATGGTATTTATTTAGACATTTTTCAAGGATGAAGTTGGAGGCACTGTGGGTTTCAATTTATTCAGGAACCAGTAAATGGTGAGCAAGATTATTTCAATGAAAGCTCTGGAGAACCCTCACAGGCAAGGCTTCCCAAAGAATGGCCAAAAGGTCACATTAAGCCAGGCCCATTAATGTCTACAATATGAGGTCCATGTGTGTTTTCACTCTCAACTATGGCTGCCAAGTCTTTCGAATGAAATCATGTGTTATCTTGGCTGAAATTCCCAGTGCTCTGTGGAAAGCCACTCTGGGGCTAGATCTCAGTTTCCAAGCGTGACTCTCATACATCGCCTCTTAAATCACAACACAATACATGGCAATACTTCTCTGAGATCAGTTCCTGAACTCAGTCTATAAGGGGAATCACACCAGAGTTCAAGCCCAGGTAGACCTTGTTATGTCTTCCAAGTGTCACACAAATATCCACAATTAAATCCAAAACACTTCCACATGGCACTCATCTTCTTCCATTTACACAATCATCATATTCTCTGGCTGGAGGTTTCCATGAGGGGTGCAGCCCAAGACAGTGTCCAATATAACCTCCCTTGCCCCTCATTTGCCTAAAATAAGGGTGGCCAGGACATCCTTCCAGTGAACCAAGAGTGATCAAATAGGCCTGCCATTAATATGGCACTGCTTCTCCAATTTGAGGCCTACTGACTGTGTGTTTTAGATTCTTTATGTGAATTGGAGTCTTGAGAAAAACCAAGCACTTATGGGCTAGCCTCTGCAGGGTTTTGAGGAACACATTTGAACCAAATTATCACTATTCTCACATGATGGATGACAGGAACCTTACAGAGGAATGCGAGAGACTTCATCCACACTGACTGCTCTTTTGTCCATTTTGGTTTTGGATGCACACATGGGATCCTTCTTTAGATCCATCAGGTGCTGAGAATCTAAGCCACAGTCTCACACAGGGCCAAAAGGCTGATTCAGACACATCCCTTTCCAAAGCAATTAAGCAAAGAGCCACAGGTGATGCCCTTTCATTTCCATTTGAAAACTGTTTCTTTAGGCTCTACAATGGTGTGGCCTGAGGCAAAGACCTTCCTGACATTCAGGGCAACAGAACAATTGGTGAGCAAAAGGCCCAAAGCAGGGTTTCTTCACTTAGAATTTATTGGTCAAACTAATATCTGAGTTTTCTGAGATGCTCCCATTTCTTTCAGCTATCCAGTACATGGCCATGTCACAGAGCTTGGAGGTGGTACATATTTTTACAAAAAACCATGAGCCTATTCTGGAGAGTGGCCAGAATTCAGGAAGAAAACAGGAACTTAGGAAGATTGTTGGAGTTGTCCACCCATAAGTCAAGCCGCCGTCCATTCATAAATTGGGCAAGTTGAGTCTAGACAGGACACATCCAATGATTCATTCTCTTTTCTAATATCTAAAACCACGAACACAGTGGGATACACAGACAAAGAAACACTGGCCTTGTCAAACGACTTACCAGAAACAGTTCACTCCAAACCAAACAAACCGCCTTTCCTACCTATTCTCAGAACATGAGACAAAATCTCAAACCCACACCCACACACACAAAGGAAGCTCCTTCCCCAAGTAGGTCTGTGACTATTGGGAGTGTCTTCTGACTGGTGGGCCAAACTATGTTCTGATGAAATCGCCTGTCCTGTGTCAGATATGGTCTCGTTGGCCAAATCTGTGAAGTTGTCACTAGCCAGCGGTGAGCCACTACCTGCTGTCTCAGGAAAGGCCCCTCTTCAGAGCTTTCCTGACATTTGTTCATCCTCACCTCAGTAGGTACCAAGAAAGACTGACTCTGTCCTTGGTAAATCCAAAAAATAAGACCACTGGGACTGGGACTGAGACTGGCTCTGGGTGCCTGGCTTCCCGGATTCCAAGTTCAGAGAGTTCCATCACCAAGGAAGTGAGGTGAGATTACTTCCTTCAGGAATTCTTTGAGGTCATTGCCTTGGCAACCACTTTGTCCTCTGAGATGGAGGCTGCCCTTACTTCCTGTGACACTTTTACAAGTTAGAATGGTATATCAACCATAGGCACCCAGGAACAGCTCTCCACACATGCCTGGTTTGGTCTATCTTCTGTACATTAACAAGAGAGAGGCTTATTCAGACACAACCCTTCATCCTGGAAAGGTTGTTTGCGATGGAAGATGACATTTGCTCTCTCAGGTCCTTCATAGATGCCTACATCTTCTCCAGGGATCAAATCTGCATGGACATTTGAGGTTCTCAGCAGGAGGAAGATACCCTACATTCCTGTATTGTAAGACGAACTCTGTCCCTGCTCTTCTGCAAAGTTAGATTGAGGGAAGAGTGTATGGTTAGGGTTAATAACATGTTTGATTTGGGTTACGAATCATTGCGAAGGATGATTAATAGTATTGGGAACCTGCGATATTTATAAGATTATAGAGGTGAAATATAAGTATGGAAACAGAAATCTAGTTAAGATTTGAAGCCCAGAAGGGCATTAGGCCCTTGATTGGGATACTTAGCTTATAATTACGTTCTGCACAGATGTCTCAGATAAATCGATAATCAATGGCATAGGACCTTACACCTTGGAAGATTGATTTTAGAAGAGAACATCCACTCAAATTGAGATAGTCGGTGGGATTAGGAAGGTAGTCAGTAGGTTTAGGAAATAGAGTGAGTATAGGACATGGAGCAAAAGTTCTGTAGCAATAGTGTTTTGGTTATAGAGTGAATGTAAATTTCAGCACATGTGAAGAGTCAGTCACAATGATTAACTGGATAAAATATGTAGAAAGGAAAATATCAATACAGACCTTATGAAATGAGGCAATTATACAGTGAGTGATAGGATTAGACATTTTCAATAGGGTTGAGATTGAATACATAATCTTAGGAAGAAACAAATATGTCGTCACCAATAGGAATGACATTTGAAAGCATTAGGCAACCAGGACATTTATCGTTTTAGTAATCCATGTTCACTTTCCATTTAGTATTTGGTACAATCTTAAGTGTGATTTTTGCATTTTGTGCCCAGAAAAATATTGTGATCAAATGTATATGTAGATCATATGACATGAGTATTTCTTCCACGATTACTGGGAGCAATATTTGAAGACATATTAATTAGTATTGGGGGTACAAAGTGGTGTACAATGTGTCTATGAATATAGAGATAATGCATGAATAGACCATACTGTGAATAAATATTATAACTGGTTCCACTTTAAATAATGGATTGAATTGATATCTGAAAATATATAGGAAATCATATATTGATATACAATCATTCACTCCAACCAGTTATATATCTAATGGTAATCTTAGGGTTATTGTTTATCATGAAGTGTGTGTGAGTTTTGTTTCAAAAGTGATTATGGAAATCGAAAATAATATGTTTGGAAAAAAGTCTCATGAAAAGACCAGTCAAGAAATATGGAGGAATCCATGTGTTCTGAAGCAGGAAGTGATTGAAAGTGAAACAAATGCCTATAAATTTTCTAAATTGTGAATGAAATATATATCCTGTTATGTGCATAAACTGATGAAATAGTAATGTATCAGTGTTGAATAAAAGTGAATGTCAAAATACACATCATGTCCAATAGGAATCTACTTGCATTGATGTTAAACTGGGTCAGTTACTGTAGAAATATTAGAATTGTGTGCATTATGCACCAAAGATAGTTTATTTTTATTTTTATTTATGGTTGTTCAAAACATTACATAGTTCTTGATATATCATATTTCACACTTTGATTCAAGTGGGTTATGAACTCCCATTTTTACCCTGTATACAGATTGCAGAATCACATCAGTTACACATCCATTGATTCACATATTGCCATACTAGTGTCTGTTGTATTCTGCTGACTTTCCTATCCTCTACTACCCCCCTAGCCTCCCTGCCCCTCCCCACTTCTCTCTCTACTCCCTCTACTGTAATAAATTTCTCCCCCTTGTATTATTTTTCCCTTTCCCCTCAATTCCTCTTGTATGTAATTTTGTATAACCCAGAGGGTATCCTTCCAATTCCATGCAATTTCCCTTCTCCCTCCCTTCCACCTCTCATCCCTGTTTAATGTTAATCACCTTGTCATGCTCTTTGTCCCTATCTGTTCTTAGTTACTCTCCTTATTTCAAAGATGACATTTGGCATTTGTTTTACAGGAATTGTGTAGCTTCACTTAGCATAATCCTGTCTAATGCCATCCATTTTCCTGCAAATTCTATGATTTTTTCATTTTTCAATGCAGAGTAATAATCCATTGTGTATTAATGCCACATTTTTTTTATCCATTATTCTAATGAAGGGCATCTAAGTTGGTTCCACAGTCTTGCTGTTGTGAATTGTGCTGCTATGAACATCGATGTAGCAGTGTCCCTGTAGCATGCTCTTTTTAGGTCTTTAGTGAATAGACCAAGAAGGGGAATAGCTGGGTCAAATGGTGCTTCCATTCCCAGCTTTCCAAGAAATCTCCATACTGCTTTCCCAATTGGCTGCACCAATTTGCAGTCCCACCAGCAATGTACAAGTGTACCTCTTTTCCCACATCCTTGCCAGCACTTCTTGTTGTTTGACTTTATAATGGCTGTCAATCTTACTGGAGTGAGATGGTATCTTAGGGTGGTTTTGATTTGCATTTCTCTGACTGCTGGAGATGGTGAGAATTTTTTCATGTACTTGTTGATTGATTGTATGTCCTCATCTGAGAAGTGTCTGTTGAGGTCCTTGGACCATTTGTTGATTGGGTTATTTGTTATCTTATTGTCTAATTTTTTGAGTTCTTTGTATACTCTGGATATTAGGGCTCTATCTGAAGTGTGAGTAGTAAAGATTTCTTCCCAGGATGTAGGCTCCATATTTACCTCTCTTATTGTTTCTTTTGCTGAGAAAAAACTTTTTTAGTTGAGTAAGTCCCATTTGTTGATTCTAGTTATTAACTCTTGTACTATGGGTGTCCTATTGAGGAATCTATAGCCCGACCCCACAGTATGTACATCGTAACCAAATTTTTCTTCTATCAGACAGTGTGTCTCTGATTTGATATCAAGCTCCTTGATCCATTTTGAGTTAACTTTTGTGCATGGGGAGAGAAAGGGATTCAGTTTCATTTTGTTACATATGGATTTTCAGTTTTCCCAACACCATTTGTTGAAGATGCTATCCTTCCTCCATTGCATGCTTTTAGCCCCTTTATCAAATATAAGATAGTTGTAATTTTGTGGATTGGTTTCTGTGTCCTCTATTCTGTACCATTGGTCCACCTGCCTTTTTCGGTACCAGTACCATGCTATTTTTGTTACTATTGCTCTGTAGTATAGTTTGAAGTCTGGTATCGCTATACCACCTGATTCACACTTCCTGCTTAGCATTGTTTTGCAATTCTGGGTCTTTTATTTTTTCATATGAATTTCATGATTGCTTTCTCTATTTATACAAGAAATGCCTTTGGGATTTTGATTGGCATTGGATTAACCCTATAGAGAACTTTTGGTAATATCGCCATTTTGATGATGTTAGTTCTGCCTATCCATGAACAGGGTATATTTTTACATCTTCTAAGATCTTCTTCTATTTCTCTCTTTAGGGTTCTGTAGTTTTCATTGTATAAGACTTTCACCTCTTTTGTTAGGTTGATTCCCATTTTTTTTTTTAGGATATTGTGAATGGAGTGGTTGTCCTCATTTCCATTTCAGAGGATTTGTCGCTGATATACAGGAATGCATTTGATTTATGAGTGTTGATTTTATATCCTGCCACTTTGCTGAATTCATTTATTAGCTCTATTAGTTTCTTTGTAGACCCTTTTTGGTCTGCTAGGTATAGAATCATGTCATCTGCAATAGTGATAATTTAAGTTATTCTTTTCCTATTTATAAGCCTTTAATTTCTTTCATCTGTCTAATTGCTCTGGCCAGTCTTTTGAGAACTATATTGAACAGAAGTGGTGAGAGCGGGCATCCCTGTCATGTTCCAGATTTTGGAGGGAATGTCTTCAATTTTTCTCCATTAAGAATGACGCTAGCCTGCGGTTTAGCATAGATTGTTTTTACAATATTGAGGAATGTTCCTGTTATTCCTAGTTTTTCGAGAGTTTTTAACATAAAGGGATGCTGTACTTTGTCGAATGCTTTTTCTGCATCTATCTAGATGATAATATGGATTTTATTTTTAAGTCTATTGATGTGGTGAATAACACTTATTGATTTTCGTATATTGAACCCTCCTTGCATCCCAGGGATGAATCCTACTTGATCATGGTCCACATTTTTTTTGATATGTTTTTGTATCTGATTCGCCAGAATTTAATTTAAGATTTTTGCATTTAGGTTCATTAGAGATATCGGTCTTTAGTCTTCTTTCTTTGAGGTGTCTATCTGGTGAATGAATCAGAGTGATATTGGCCTCGTAGAATGAATTTGGAAGATCTCCCTCTTTTTCAATTTTCTGAAATAGCTTGAAAAGTATTGGTATTAGTTCATATTTAAAGGTTTTGTAAAAGTCTGCTGTATACCCATACGGTCCTGGGATTTTCTTAGTTGGTAGTCTTTGGATGGTTTCTTTTATTTCCTCAATTGATATTGGTATGTTTAGGTTGTCTATATCCTCCTAACTCACTCTGGTCAGATCATATGACTTAAGAAATATTTTGATGCCTTCACTATCTTCTATTATTTTGGAGTATAAGGATTCAAAGTAATTTCTGATTATCTTCTGTATTTCTGAAATATCTGTTGTGATATTGCCTTTTTCATCCCATATGATAGTAATTTCAGTTCTCCCTCCTCTTCATTAGCATGGCTAGGGGTCTGTCCATTTTATTTATTTTTTCAACGAACCAACTTTTAGTTTTGTCAATTTTTTCAATTGTTTCTTTTGTTTCGATTTCATTGATTTCTGCTCTGATTTTAATTATTTCTTTCCTTCTACTTCTTTTGCTTTTGTTTGCTCTTGTTTTTCTAAGATTTTGAGATGAAGTATGAGATCATTTATTTGTTGTTTTTTTCTTTTTCTAAGGAATGAACTCCAAGCAATGAATTTTCCTCTTAGAACTGCTTTCAATGTGTCCCATAGATTCCGATATATTGTGTCTGTGTTTTCATTTTTCTCTAAGAATTTTTTATTTTCCTCCTTGATGTCTTCTATAACCCATTGATCATTCAGTAACCTATTGTTCATTCTCCAAATGATGCATGATTTTTCCTTCCTTCTTTTATCATTGATTTTTAGTTTCATTCCATTATGATAAGATAAGATGCATGGTATTATCTCTACTCCTTTAATTTGTCTAAGAGTTGCCCTGTGACATAATATATAATCTATTTTTGAGAAGGATCCATGTGCTGCTGAGGAAAAATGTAACTGCTGGATGTTGGGTGGTATATTCTATATATGTCAATTAAGTCTAGGTTATTAATTGTGTTATTGAGTTCTATAGTTTCCTATTTCAACTTTTGTTTGGAAGACCTGTCCAGTGGTGAGAGAGCTGTATTGAAGTCTCCCATGATTATTGTATGGTGGTCTATTAGACTCTTGAACTTGAGAAAAGTTTGTTTGATGAACATAGCTGCACCATTGTTTGGGGCATACATATTTATGATTGTTATGTCTTGCTGGTGTATGGTTCTCTTGAACAGTATGTCGTGTCCCTCTTTATCCCTTTTGATTAACTTTGGCTTGAAATCTATTTTATTTGATATGAGTATGGACACTCCTGCTTTTTTCCGAAGTCCATATGAGTGATATGATTTTTTCCAAACTTTCACCTTCAGTGTATGTATGTCTTGTTCTTATCAAATGCGTCTCCGGTAGGCAGCATATTATTGGGTCTTGTTTTGTGATCAATTCTACTGGCCTGTGTCTGTTAATTGGTGAGTTTAAGCCATTAACATTTACGGTTATTATTGAGATAAGGGTTGTTCTTCCAGCCATATTTGTTTATTTATGTTATTAAACATGGATTGTTTTCCTCTTTGATTATTTCCCCCCTTTAATGTCCTACTTCCCACTGTTGGTTTTCATTATTTTCCAATTACTCTTCCTGTAATATTTTGCCAAGGATGTTTTGAAGAGATGGTTTTCTATCTACAAATTCTTTTAACTTTTGTTTATCGTGGAAAGTTTTAATTTCATCTTCCATCCTGAAGCTTAATTTTGCTGGATACACAGTACATGGTTGGAACCCATTTTCTTTCTGTGATTGAAAAATGTCATTCCAGGATCTTCTAGCTTTCAGAGTCTTTGTTGAAAGATCAGCTGTAATCCTGATTGGTTTACCCCTAAATGTAATCTGCTTCCTTTCTCTTGTAGATTTTAAAATTCTCTCCTTATTCTGTATGTTGGGCATCTTCATTATAATGTGTCTAGGTGTGGATCTCTTATGATTTTTCACATTCGGCGTCCTGTAGGCTTTTAGAACTTGGGAGTCTGTCTCATTCTTCAAGTCTGGGAAGTTTTCTCATATTATTTCATTGAATAGATTGCTCATTCCTTTGGTTTGGACCTCTATACCTTCCTATATCCCAATAACTCTTAAGTTTGGTCTCTTTATTTTATCCCATATTTCTTGGATGTTCTGTTCATGGTTTCTTAACAGTTTGGCTGAGCTGTCTATGTTCTTTTCAAGTTGAAATACTTTGTATTCATTGTCTGATGTTCTATCTTCTAAGTGTTCTACTCTGATGGTAGTATTCTCAATTGAGTTTTTAAGATGGTTTATTGCTTCCTGCATTTCTAGTATTTCTATTTGTTATTTTTTACAACCTCTATCTCCCTGTATAGTTGATCTTTTGCTTCTTGGTTTTGTTTATGTAATTCATTGTTGAAGTGATCTTTCATTGTCTGATTTTGCTGTCTAATGTCTTCCTTGAGACTTCAGATCATCTGAAGAATGTATATCCTGAGTTCTTTATCTGACATTCCATCTGCTGCAGCTATTACCTCTTCTAAAGTTGTGTTGACCTGCATTGCTTGTGGTTCTTTTTTCCTTTTCTTTTCATACTGCTCGCGTTTCTTTCTGCTTGGTGAAACTGTTGTGATTTTGAAATTTTCCCCCTATATATTTATATTGCTCTTGTATATTTGAAAAGTCTTCATTGCAGGGGCAGGGGTGGCTGTGCTGTTCCACCAATTGGGGTGATATATCTACCACGCTGATGGGCCGCTAGGCCTGTTATTCTGATGGGTCACGGTCTGCTTACCATGCAGGCGCAGGAGGCTGCTCTCCTCTGCTCCTCCTCCAATTGGTGTGACGTGTCTACCACGCCCGTGGACCCCTGCAGTGTTCTGCCGATCGGTCGCAGGTCTGCCTACCTTGCTTGCGTGGGCGGCGGCTCTGCTCTACCCCTACCCCAATTGGGGTGACGTGACTACCAGCCGGTGGGCCGCTGGGCCTGGTCTGCCGGTTGGTCGCAGGTCAGGATACCTTGTGAGCACGGGCTACAGATCTGTTCTGCCCCTACTCCAAATGGGGTAAAGTGTCTGCCGCGCCAGCAGGCCGCTGGGCCTCTTCTTCTGGTCAGGTGCAGGTCTGCTACCTTGCGGGCGCGGGTGGTGGCTCTGCTCTGCCCCTACTCCAATTGGTGTGTCGTGACTACCATGCCTGCAGGTTGCTGGGCCTGTTCTGGGCATGGGCGAAGGCTCTGATCTGCCCCTACTCCTATTGGGGTAATGTGACTACCATGCCGGTGACCCACTGGGATTGTACTAGGCACGGGAGAAGGCTCTGCTCTGCAACTACTCCAATTGGGGTGACGTGACTACCACACCTGTGGGTCGATGGGCCTGTTCTGGGCCCGGGCAGCGACTCTGTTCTGCCTCTACTCCAATTGGGTTGACGTGACTACCATGCAGGTGTGTCACTGGGTCTGTTCCAGGTGCGGGCAGCTGCTCTGCTCTGCCCCTCTGGCTTGATGACAAAGTGAGAGAGACCCGGGTGTTTGTGACTCACTTTCTTCACCAGGAGACCAACTGTTTCTGTCACTGCTGGTATCAATGAAGTTATCTCCTCTGCTGCTTGCTGATGACATCAGTAATTTGTCATGTTGGTATCCCATGTGAAAGGCAGCATTTCGTTCCCTTTTCTGGGTGACCAAAGCAATGGGTGAGTCCTGACCGGCCCTCACAAGCCGCGTCTCAATCCTGTTGCCACTGCCTATGAAGGCTCGGTTGATATTTACCTCCACAGTATTCAGCAAGACCCGGAACGAGAAGCAGTTTCCGCGGGTTCTTTAGCCCTGGGCCAGATCAGTTCCGAGAGGCGGAATTCGGCCGCTCTGGGCTTGGTGTATGTTCTAATAGTAGCAGGCTCCAAGACGGAGTTTCTGCAGGTTCTTTGGCACTGAGCGTGAGTAATTTGTCTGCGACACAAAGGTGAATGGCATGCTGAAATTACCTGTTCTATAGCTGAATGAGTTTTGATCAGTCGAAAACAGGGATGGTGACATCAGCTCTCCAAGATGGTGGCCGCTGGCTTCCTCTGTGGTCTGACTGCTGTGGAGAACCGAATTGGACCGCATCCTTTCCCGTCTCAAACCCAGAATTCAGCACTTAGCACAGTGATTGCATACCTGTCAGGAGCCCACAGAATCCACACCGCTGTATATTTGCATTGCTATCTCTTCGTTTCCCAGTGCACGCCGCAGACTCTAGCCGCAGATCAATTTCCTGAATAAGCAGCATGACCCTCTATGCGGACAAATCACTCGTGTTTGAGTCCGCGTAGCTGATCCTCGTGAGATGGAAATATGTCCACTAGGTTTTGGAGCACCCCAATTTTGCTGGAAATTTCTAACAAGATAGGTTTTAGCCATTATAACTCGTCATTCTCCTGCACAGTGACGCGGTACATGGGGGTGATGCACTCCCTTCACCACCATCATATGATCCCCCAAAGTTATTTTTCAGTACTAAGAAACAAATATGTATTTCTGGTGGATGAATAATTCTGAGAATATTCTTGTGAAAACTTGATTATTAATCCAAATACATGAATATGAGTGAATTTAGGGAGTGTATAATAAGAAAAATATACTTCATATTTTGAAATATCTGGAGAGTGAATATATATATATATATATATATATATATATATATATATATATATATATATATATACACATACACACACAGACATTAAAAAGTAGCATTATGTATGCCAATCGAAATTCACCACGAAGTAATATATCATCCACAGATCCAAAAATATTCATTTTAATGAACATGGATTTATGTTGTTCAAATAAGAAGCTCACTCATATGTTGAATTTTCAGTTCCAACAGCATTTAGTAGGAGTGATCTCTTCTCACAATTTGCATCTGCCAAGCCAGCCACCTCACAAAATGTACGAGTGATACCAGGTAGAATTCTATATGTGCATATAAAAATACATGTGATGAATAGGCTACAGAGAAAGGGAGACAGTTATTCACATGTTTGTTAACTTTTAAAACACATGGAGAACTATTTCAATTAAAATTTGCTAGATTTATAACACCTACCATTTATCATACGAAAGGCAAGTCCAACTATACACCATGCCTCCTGTGAACCTCCTGTATTTCTATTCTGTTTGGGTTATTTTTCTCCACCATATTAGGATTAAAAGTCAAAGTCTAGTAGGGTATGTGTTAGTGTCAGGGATTCAGTATTTCGAATGGAAAATTGGAAAATATATCAAATGTGTATGCAAATATGTGCTACACAAAAATCTTCCCACCCTCATTCAGCACAATGCCTTGACATTACCTTCGCCCCACATAAGACACAATTAGAGGAGAAGAGTTAGAAAATCTGTGAATACATATGTGTAATGAAAAATGCTCAGGAGTTCACAAATTTGCAGGTGGTAGAGGAGTTTCCAAAAGTAAGGGACAGTGAAAAAACTCCACAAACATGAAGTTCTGCCAGCCTAACATCTGGAGAAACTGCCTCTGAGGTTGGGCAATGAAATATATGCTGTTTTCAGGAGCATTAGCTTCATTTGTTGTGAGACCATCATAGCTGAGTCTTCATCTATGTGATCTGGATGACATGGATTCTTATTTTCCAATGAACATGAGGCAGCAGTGCTGAATTTTCTATTTGTAGGTAACCTGTGGCCACTGGGGTCTAAGTGTCTCCCCTTGTGGACTGTAATTCCATTTGGTCATCCTCCACTATTCGTGGTATTTCTTGCTGCTGCACTGGGAGATTGGTATTTGCTTCATGAAATACAAGGATTTCAAATGGGACACAGTGCTGAAGTAAGTTCTGTCAAGTGTGGTGGGTCAGGTTCGTCAGGAGAATGCACCAACCAGGCTTCTATCCCACATAGCTTGCCCCATTTTCCATAGCAACCTGATTCTGAAAATTGCCCTAAAACCTCTTCATATAACAATATGCTTTTACATATAAGGGTCTACTGGCTGCAAAATGTCAGTCACAATCCATTTGGAAGCCAATGGCAGATCCAAATGCCCCCACCACAGATGTTTTATTACACACCTGCCAACCACTTCTCTAGTACAACTACTCAGCAGGATCCAACTTACTGGCATCTCTGTTAAACACCACTTTCATAAAACCCAGTCAATCAAGGCACTGTCTTGTATACTCATGATCAGCAACAGGACATCCAAATATTCTCCAGTGGTACCCGGTCATGGGAATTTCAAAAATTTCATGGTATTGACATAGCCAATTTTCAAGGATGAAGTTGGAGGCACTGTGAATTTTAATTCACTCAGAAACCATTAAATGGTGAGGAAGCTCATTTCAATGAAAACTCTGGAGAATTCTTACAGGCAAGGCTTCCAAAAGTGGCGAAAAGTCAGATTAAGCCAGGCCCGTTGAGGTCTACAATGTATGGTCCATGTGTGTTTCGACTCTCAAATATGGCTGCCAAGTCTTTAAGAATAATATCATGTGATATCCTGGCTGAGATTCCCTGTGCTCTGTGGAAAGTCAACTTGGGCCTAGATGTCACTTTCCAAGGGCAACTCTCATGCATGGCCATCTAAAATTCCAACAAATTCCTGGCAATAATTCTCTGAGATCAGTAAAAGAACTCAGTCTCTAAGGGGAATCACACCAAAGTGCAAGCCTAGGTGGACCCAGAGATCTCTTCCAACCGCCAGACAAATATCCACAATTAAAACCAAACACTCTCACATGGCCCTCATCTTCTTCCATATAGACACTCATCATATTCTCTGGCTGGAGGTTTCCATAAGGGACGCAGCCCATGACAGTGTTCAAAATAAGCTCCCTGCCCCTCATTTGCCTAAAGTCAGGGTGGCCTGGACTCTCTTCCTGTAAACCAGTAGTGATCAAATAGGCATGCCTTTAATATTGCTTGGCTTCTCCAACTTGAGGCCTTCTAGCTTTGGGGTTTAGATTCTTTAAGTGAATTGGAGTCATGAAAATCAAACACCTATGGCCTAGCCTCTGCAGGGCTTTGAAGAACTCATTTGACCCAAAGGATCTCTATTCTCACTTGATGGATATCAGGAACCTACCAGAGGAAGGCAAGAGAGTTCATCAACAATATCTGATCTTTTTGCCATTTTGGTTTTGGATGCACGCATGGGATCTATCTTTAGATCCATCAGGTGCTGAGAATCTAAGCCACAGCCTCACACAGGGCCAACAGGCTGATTCAGACATATCCCAATCCTAAGCAATTAAGCAAAGAGTCACAGGTGATTCCCATTCATTTCCATTTGAAAACTGTTTTCTTCAGGGTTCACAAAGTGGTGGCTTGAGGCAAAAAACTTCCTGACATTCAACAGAACAATAGGTAAGCAAAAGGAACAAAGAGGGGTTTCTCCCCTGAGACTTTCCTGGTCAACAGATATTTGAGATTTCTGAGATGCTAGCCATTTCTTTCAGCTCTCCAGTACATAGCCATGTCACAGATCTTGGAGGTACAAATCTTGGACACAAAACCACGATACTATTCTGGAGAGTGGCCAGAATTGAGAAAGAAAACAGGAAATTAGGAAGATTGTAGGTGTTGCCCATCCATAAGGCAAGCCAGAGTCCACTCATGAATTGGGCAGGATGAATGCTGGGAAGCTTTCTACTAGACAGGACACATCCATTGATGCATTGTCTTTTCTAATGTCTACAACAATGGACTCAGTGGGATACACACACATAGAAACACTCGCCTTGTCAAAGGACTTAATAGAAATATTCCACTCCATACCAAACAAACCGCCTTTCCTACCTATTCTCAGAACATGAGACAAAACCACAAACTCACACCCACACCCAAAAAGGCACCTCCTTCCCCCTAGTAGGTCTGTGACTCCCTGGAGTGTCCTCTGACTGGTGGGCCATTCTATGTTCTTCCCAAATGACCTCTCCTGTCTCAGATCATGTCTGCTTGGCCAACTCTGTGAAGTTCTCAAGAGCCAGCGGTGAGACACTACCTGCTTTCTCAGGAAAAGCCCCTCTTCAGAGGTTTCCTGGCATTTGGCCATCCTCACATCTGTAGGTACCAAGAAAGACTGACTCTGTCCTTGGTAAATCCAAACATGTCAGACCACTGGGACTAGGACAGGGACTGTCTCTTGGTGCCTGGCTTCCTGGATTTCAAGTTCAGAGAGTTCCATCACCAAGGAAGTGAGGTGAGATCACTTCCTTCAGGATATGAATGATGTCACTGCCTTGGCAACCACTTTGTGCTAACAGTTGCTTCCAAAAGTATCATTAGGTGGAGGCTGTCCTGATTTTCATGGGACACTTTCTCTAGTTAGAATGTTATATCAACCATAAGCACCCGGGAACAGCTTCCACACAGGACTTGTTTGGTCCATGTTCTATACATTAAGAAGAGAGAGACTGATTCAGACAAAACCCTCCATCCTGACCAGGATGATTGCCATGGAAGATGACTTTTGCTTTCTGAGGTACTTCATAGCTGCCTTCATCTTCACCAGGGATCATTTCTGCATGAACATTTGAGTTTCTCAGCAGGTGAAGATCCCCTAGATTCCTGTAGTTTAATACCCACACTGTTATTGCTCTCCTGCAAAGTGAGTGTATGGTTACGGTTAATAATATGTTCGATTTGGGTTAGGAATCATTCTGCAGGAAGAATAATGAGATTGGGAACCTGCAATATTTATAAGAATATATACGTGAAATATATGTATGAAAACGGGAATCTAAGAAAGATTTGAAGCCCAGAAGGGCATTGGGCCCTTTATTTGGATACTTAGTGTTGAATTATGTTCTGTACAGTTGTCTCAGTTAAATCGAAATACAGTGGCATAGGACCTTGTACCTTGGATGATTGAATGTAGAAGAGAACATCCAGTCAAAAAGGGATAGTCAGTAGGATTAGGAAGATAGTCAGTAGGTTTAGGAAGAATAGTGAGTATATGATTTGGAATAAAAAGCTTCTTTAGCAATAGGGTTTCGTTTAGAGAGTGAATGGAAATGTCAGCACATGTGAAGAGTCAGCCAAAATGATGAACTGGGGAAAATATGTAGGAAAGCAGGTGTCAATAGAGACATTACGAAATCAGGCAAAGTATAAAGTGAGTGATAGGATTAGACATTTTCAACAGGGTTGAGTTTGAATACATAATCATAGGAAAAAACAAATATCTCGTCACGAATGGGAATGACATTTGAGAGCATTAGGCAACCTGGACATGGATGTTATTAGTTATCCACGTTCACTTTCCTTTTAGGCTTTGGTACAATCATTAGTGTGACATTTTTATGTTTTTTTTTTTTTTTTTGTTCAGAATATTACTGTGATAAAATGTATATGTAGATCAGGTGGCATGAGTATTTCTTTCACCATTTCTGGGAGCAATATTTTGAAGACGTATACATTAGTATTAGGGGTACAAAGAGGTGTACCCTGTGTCTATTAATATAGAGATAATGCATGAATAGACCATACTATGAATAAATAACGTAACTGATTCCACTTTAAATAATGGATTGAATTGATATGTGAAAATATATAAGAAATCTTATATTGATATACAATCATTCATTCCAACCAGTTATATATCTAATGCTAATATTAGGATTATGGTTTATGATGAATGGTGTTTGAGTTTTGCTTTACACGTGATGATGTTAAACAAAAATAATATGTTTGGAAAGAAGTCTCATGAAAAGACCAGTCAAGAAACATGGAGAAATACATGTGTTCTGAATCAGGAAGTGATTGATCGTGAAACAAATGCCTATAAATTTTCTAATTTGTGACTGAAATATATATCCCATCATGTGCATGAACTGAAGACATAGTAACGTACAAGTGTTGAATAAAAATGAAAGTCAAAATACACATCATGTCCCCTAGGAATCTACTTGCATTCATTTTAAACTGGCTAAGTAACTGTAGAAATATTAGGGTTTGTATGCACCATTCACTGAATTTAGTTTTCAGTACTAGGAAACAATATGTATTTCAGGTGGATGATTATTTCTGAAAATAATCTTGTTGAAAGTTGATTATAAATCCACAGATATTAATATGAATGTATTTAGGGAGTGCATAATAAGACACATATATTTCATATTTTGAAAAATCTAAAGAGTATATATATATATATATATATATATATATATATATATATATACACACACACACACACGCAAATGCACAGATATTAAAAAGTAGCAATACAGGAGATCCATTATGAAGGCAGGCATGGAGAATTCAAGTCTCTGATCTCTTCAGCTGCGCGGGCATAGGGAGTCGTAAACTGTCTAAATGTTGTTTGCTCAGAATCACTAGGCAATATTGACCTGTTGTGAATCTGGGGCGAACAGTCTGGGCCCCTCAGAACACACACAAAGCCTGGATTGGCTGCATTCAAGCTTAGATTCATCTGGTTTTTGTGACTCAGCACTAACATTCCCGCTGAAATAATTGGTCGGGCTTTCGGAATTGACAGAGTTAAAAGCCAACTGAGCCTTCATAGGCAGTGGCCACAGGATTGAAATGGGGATTGGGAAGATATTCAGGACCCACCTATTGCATTGGTCACCCAGCAAAGGGAACGAACGGTCACCATTTTAATGGGATACCACCATGGCAGCGAACTGACGTCACAGTCGGAGGAGATAACTTCATTGAAACCAGTGCGACAAGTGTGTTATCCCATTGCCATCTCTCTCAACACCGCAGGGAAACCTCAAGGGCCCTTCCCACCTCTGCTGTAATGGCCCCTCCCAGCTCTCCAAGGAGCGCGATACCCAGACCTAGGGAATCAGGATTGGCTCGGGACTCGAGGCGTGTAATTGCCGGCTACCGCTCCCACGAGTGCTGACAATTGAGGTCTCTTACACCACCTACCGGGGCCATGGCTCCTGAAGGGCAAGCAAATTCGCTGGGGTTTCTCAGCCCCAAGCTCTACAAACTTAGGGTCTGAGGGAGGCAATCAAGGAGAGTGTGCCCAGGCGTTCATGGAAACAGGGCTACCAGGAGCAGAGGCCTGGCTTGTAACCAGTATTGTGGTGAGCATCACAGGTGAGTGGGGCCTGGCTTGAGGAAGCACAAGAGAAGGCCCTAGGCACTCAGGGTTGGAGACCCGCCCAGTCTGGGAGGAAGAGCTGCTGCACAGTGATTGGTTCCCACTTATTGAGAGGAGAAGCTTGGCCCAGTGCGCACAGCTCCACCTACTGGAAGAGAAGTTAATTGAACTCTAGGACTGCATGTATTAGTACTATTTTTTTATTTGTATTTTTTTCTTTTTCTTTCATTTTCATTTTTGTTGTTGTTGTTCTTTAACTTTTTAAAATGTTTTTATTTTTTTAATTTCTTTTATTTTATTATTATTATTATTAATATTATTATTTTAAATTTTAATTTTCAATTTTTTAATCATCATTATTACTTAAAATTTTCTTTCTTTATTTTCTATTTTTTTTGTCTTTTCATTTCATTTCAATTTTTTTATTCCCCCTTACTTGAATTCTACCTGCCTACTCTCATTCTCTTTAGTGACTTCTCCCTTCCCTTCTAATATCTTTCCTCCCAAGCATCAAATAAATTTATAAGAGTAAGCAGTAACTCAGTAGTCAAACAGAACGAGAAGTAATATGAGAAGCATAAAAAAGCAAGGAAGAAAAGGAGTACGAACAATGAAGGACAGCCTAAATATTCAAGAGCACCTAGAGTCATCAGAAAAATGGTCATATAAAGAACTCAAGGAATACCTTAGACAGATGGAATGGAACCTTAAAGAGGATACGAGACAGCAAAAACAAACAGTGATAGAATGCATTGAAAATAAATTACATAAACAGATAAAATAAGAAATTAAGCATCTTTATCAGGAGATAGAGATTATTAGAAAAATCAAACAATAATTCTAGAAATCAAGGAAATGATAAACCAAATTAAAAATTCAATTGAGAGTATCACTAACAGTGTAGAGCAAGTAGAAGACAGAATGAAGACAAAATATATCATCTTGAATAAAGTCTAGCCAACAAAGAAATTCTGTAAAAAATTATGAGAAAACATTCAAGAGATATGGGATAACATAAAAAAAAAAAACTAATGAGTCATATGGATAGAGGAAGGTACAGAAATTCAAACCAAGGGAATGAGAAACCTGCTGAATGAAATAATTACAGAAAACTTTCCAGAAATAAAAATGGAAATGGATAAACAAATTGTAGATGCTTACAGGACATCGAGCACACAAAATCACAGTAGACCAATGCCAAGACACATTGTTATGAAGATATCCAATATACAGAACAAAGAGAAAATATTAAAAGCTACCAGAGAAAGGAGGCAGATTACAATCATTACAATCAGGGGTAAACCAAAAAGGTTAACAATGGATTTTTCATCATAGATGCTGGAAGTGAGAAGATCCTGGAACAACGTACTTCAAACACTGAAAGACAATGGATGCCTACAAAGAATTATGTATCCAGCAAAATTAAGCTTAAGGTAAGACAACGAGATAAAAAATATTTCATGATAAACAAAACCTAAAAGAATTTGCAGCCAGATAACCAGCATTGCAAAGCATCTTGAGCAAAACACTACACGAGGAAGAAATGAAAATCAACAACGAAAACCATGAGTGAGAAGTGCCTCAGTAATGACAGAGGGCGGGGGAAAAGCTAATCATGGAGAAACAAACTAATTTAAAAAAAAGATATAAGCAAACATGGGTGGCAGTACAAACCATATATCAATAGTAACTCTAAAAGTAAATGGCTTAAACTCTCGAATAAAGTGACATAGGCTTGTAACTTGAAATAAAAAAAAAATCCAACAATATATTGCCTCCAGGGGACACATCTGAATGGAAAAGACATACACAGGCTGAAGGTGAAAGATTGGGAAAATTTATACCATGCACACGGTCCTCGTAAGCAAGCAAGGGTGGCCATCCTCCTAACGAATAAAATCGACCTCAAGACTAATTTAATCAAAAGGGATAAAGAAGGACATTATATACTGCTAAAATGAACGATTCACCGACAAGACATAACAATTATCAATATTCACGCAGCAAATAATGGTGCTGCGATGTTCATAAAACAAATTCTCCTCAAGTTCAAGAATCAAATAGACCACAATACAATGATTATGGGTGACTTCAACTCTCCTCTCTCACCATTGGACAGATCCTCCAAACAAAAGTTGAAAAAAGAAACTATAAAACTCAATATCGCAATCAATACCCTAGACTTAACTGACATATATAGAATATATCAACCATCATCAAGTGGATATACTTTTTTCTCAGCAGCACATGGATCCTTCTCAAAAATAGACCATATGATATGCCATAGGGCAACCCTCAGTAAATATAAAGGGGTGGAGATAATACCATGAATTTTTTGTGATCATAATGGAATGAAACTGGAAACCAATGATAAAAGAAGGAAGAAAAAATCATACATCACATCCAAAATGAAGAATATGTTACTGAATGATCAATGGGTTACAGAAGACATAAAGGAGGAAATCAAAAAATTCTTAGAGATAAATGAAAATACAGACACAACATATCAGATTCTATGGGGTACAATGAAAAGAAGTTTTAAGGGGTAAATTCATCGCCTAGAGGTCATTCCTCAAAATAGAAAAGAAAAACATATAAATGAGCTCACACTTCATCTCAAAGCCTTAGAAAAGGAAGAGCAAAACAACAGCAAATGTAGCAGAAGGCAAGAAATAATTAAAATCATAGCAAAATTGAAACAAAAGAAACTATTGAAAAAATTAACAAGACTAAAAGGTGGTTCTTCAAAAAGATAAATAAGATAGACAGACCCTTAGCCATGCTAACGAAGAGAAGAAGAGAGAGAAATCAAATTACTAACATACGGGATGAAAAAGGCAATATTACAACAGATGCTACATAAATACAGAAGAAAATTAGAAATTATTTTGAAAACCTGTATTCCAATAAAATAGAAAATAGTGAAGACATCGATAAATTTCTTAAGTCATATGATTTGCCCAGATGAGTCAGGAGGAAACACACAATTTAAACAGACCAATATCAATGGATGAAGTAGAACAACAATCAAAAGACTACCAACCAAGAAAAGCCCAGGACCGGATGGGTATACAGCAGAGTTTTACAAAACCTTTAAAGAAGAATTAATACCAATACTTCTCAAGTTATTCAGGAAATAGAAAAACTGGGAGCTCTGCCGAATTCATTCTATGAGGCCAACATCACCCTGATTCTGAAACCAGACAAAGACACCTCAAAGAAAGAAAACTACAGACCAATATCTCTGATGAACCTAGATGCAAAAATCCTCATTAAAATTCTGGCGAATTGGATAGAAAGGCACATCAAAAAAATCGTGCACCATGATCAACTTGGATTCATCCCTGGGATGCAAGGAGGGTTCAATATATGGAAATCAATAAATGTTATTCACAACATCAATAGACTTAAAGATAAGAACCATATGATCATCTCGATAGACGCAGAAAAACCATTCAACAAAGTAGAGCATTTCTTTATGTTCAAAACATTTTAAAAACTAGGGATAACAGGAACTTACCTCGACATTGTAAAAGCTATCTATGTTAATCCTCAGGCTAGCATCATTCTGAATGGAGAAAAATTGAAGGCATTCCCTCTAAAATCTGGAACAAGACAGGGATGTCCTCTATTACCACTTCTATTCAATATAGTTCTCCAAAAACTGGCCAGAGCAATTAGAGAGATGAAAGACATTAAAGGCATAAAAATAGGAAAAGGAGAACTTAAATTATCACTATTTGTAGATGACATGATTCTATACATAGAAGACCCAAAAGGGTCTACAGAAAAAACTACTAGAACTCATAAATGAATGCAGCAATGTGGCAGGATACAAAATCAACATGAATAAATCAAAGGCATTTCTGTATATCAGCGACAAAACTTCTGAAACAAAAATGAGTCAAAACACTGCATTCCCAATTTCCTCAAATAATTAAATACTTGGGAATCAACCTAACAAAAGAGGTGAAAGATTTATATAATGCAAACTACAGAACCCTAAAAAGAGAAATAGAATAAGATCTTAGAAAATGGAAAAATATACCGTGTTCATGGACAGGCAGAACTAACATCATCAAAATGGTGATATTACCAAATGTTCTCTATAGGTTTAATGCAATGCCAATCAAAATCCCATAGATACTTTTTGTAGAAATAGATAAAGCAATCATAAAATTCAAATGGAAAAATAAAAGACCCAGAATAGCAAAAGCAATTCTAAGCAGGAAGTGTGAATCAGGCAGTATAGCGATACCAGATTTCAAACTATATTACAGAGCAATCATAATAGAAACAGCATGGTACTGGTACCAAAACAGGCAGGTGGACCAATGGTACAGAATGGAGGACACAGAAACTAATCAAAAAAGCTACAACTATCTTATATTTGATAAAGGAGCTAATGGCCTGCAATGGAGGAAGGATAGCATCTTCATCAAATGATGTTGGGTAAACTGGAAATCCATATGCAACAAAATGAAACTGAATCCCCTCCTCTCGCCATGCACCAAAGTTAACTCAATGTGGATCAAGTAGCTAGATTCAAATCAGAGTCTCTGCGTCTGATAGAATACAAAGTTGGCTCCGATCTACATATTGTGTTGTCAGGCTCCAAATTCCTTAATAGGACACCCATAGAACAAGAGTTAATAATAAGAATCAACAAATGGGACTTACTTAAACTGAATTATTTTTTCTCAGAAAGAGAAACAATAAGAGAGGTAAATATGGAGCTTACATCATGGGAACAAATTTTTAGTCCTCACCCTTCACATGGAGCCCTAATATCCAGAGTATACAAAGTATACAAAGAACTTAGAAAATTAGACAATAAGATAACCAATAACCCAATGGGCCAAGGACGTGAAAAGAAACTTCTCAGAGGAGGACATAGAATCAATTAACAAGTACATGAAAAAAATGCTCTCCATTTCTAGCAGTAAGAGAAATGCAAATAAAAACCACCCTAAAATACATCTCAATCCAGTGAGATTGGCAGCCATTATGAAGTCAAACAACAACAAGTGCTGGCGAGGATGTGGGGAAAAGGGTACTCTTGTACATTGCTGGTGGGACTGAAACTGGTGCGGCCAATTTGGAAAGCAGTATGGAGATTCCTGGGAAAGCTGGGAATGGAAGCACAATTTGACCAAGCTATTGCCCTTCTCGGACTATTCCCTGAAGACCTTAAAAGAGCGTACTACAGGGATACTGCCACATGG
Organism: Callospermophilus lateralis; assembly: GCF_048772815.1. Taxonomy (NCBI): domain Eukaryota; kingdom Metazoa; phylum Chordata; class Mammalia; order Rodentia; family Sciuridae; genus Callospermophilus; species Callospermophilus lateralis. The sequence goes on from NW_027514590.1 coordinate 79,135, forward strand.
ATTTTCATAGCAGCACAATTCACAATTGCTACACTGTGGAACCAACCCAGATGCCCTTCAATAGATGAATGGATAAAAAATGTGACTTTTATATACTATCGAGAATTACGCAGCACTAAAAAATGACAAAATCATGGAATCTGCAGGGAAATGCATGGCACTGAGCAGATAATGCTTAGTGAATCTAGCCAATCCCTAAAAAACAATTACAAAATGTCTTCTTTGATATAATGAGAGCAACTAAGAACAGAGCAGGGAGGAAGAGCATGAAGAAAAGATTAACATTAAGCAGAAACATGACGTGGGAGGGAAAGGGAGAGAAGAGGGAAATTGCATGGTAATGGAGAGAGACACTTATTGTTACACAAAATTACATATAAGAGGTTGTGGGAAAATAAACAAGGAGAGAAATGAATTACAGTAGGTATGGTAGAGAGAGAAGATGGGAAGAGAGGGTAGTGGGGATAGTAGAGTATAGGTAAGGTAGCAGAATACAACAGTAACTAATAGGGCATTATGTAAAAATATGGATGTGTAACTAATGTGATTCTGAAATCTGTATTTGGAGTAAAAATGGGAGTTCATAACCCACTTGAATCTAATGTATGAAATATGATATTCAAGAGCTTTGTAATGTTTTGAGCAACCAATAAAAGAAAAAAAAAAGTAGCAACATATATGCCAATAGAAATTCATCATGAAATGTATATAATCCACAGATCGAAAAATGTTCATTTTACTGAACATGGATTCATGTATAATGTTTTTCAACTAGGAAGCTCACCCATAGGTTGAATTTTCAGTTCCAACAGCGTTTAGGAGGAGTGAACTCTTCTCTCAATTTGCATCTGCCAATTCAGCCACCTCACAAGTGTATACGAGTGATATCAGCTAGAATTCTATATGTGCATATAAAAATACATGTGCTGAATAGGCTACAGAGAAAGGGAGACAGGGATTCACATATTTGCTAATTTTAAAAACACATTTAGATCTATATCAACAAAAAAATTGACTAGACTTATAACTCCTACATTATATAATGCAAAAGGCAATTCCAACTATACACAATGCATCCTCTGAACTGCTTGTGTTTCTTCTCTTTTTGGCTTATTTTTCACCATCATATTAGGATTATTAGTCAGAGACTAGTAGGGTATGGGTTAGTGTCAGGGATTCAGTATTTCAAATGGAAAATTGAAAAATGAATCCAATGTGTATGTAAATATGTGCTACACAAAAATCTTCCCACTCACATCCAGAACAATGCCTTGACATTACCTACGCCCCAAGTAAAACACAATTAGAGTAGAAAAGTGTGAAAATCTATGAATACACATATGGAATGGAATATGCTCGGGCGTTCACAACCTTGGAGGTGGTAGAGGAGTTTCCAAAAGTAAAGGACAGGGTAAACACTCCACAAAAAGAAGCTCTGCTGGCCTAAGAATTCTTGGGAAACGGCTTCTGAGGTTGGGCACTTGAAATATATGTTGTTGTCATGAGCTTTAGCTTCCTTTGTAGTGAGACCATCATAGCTGGGTCTGCATCTATGTAACCAAAGACATGGTTTCTTATCTTCCAATGAACATGAGGCAGCAGTGCTCAATTCTCTCTTTGTAGCTAAACTGTGTCCATTGGATGCTAAGTGTCTCCCAGTGGGGACTGTGAAGACATTTGGTCATCCTCCACTTTTCGTGGTATTTCTTGCTGCTGCACTGGGAATTTGGTATTTGCTTCACAAAACATAAAAAGTTCATCTGAGATACAGTGCTGGAGGGAGTTCTGTCACGTGTGGTGGGTCAGGGTCTGCAGGAGAATGCACCAACCAGGCTTGTATCCCACATAGCTTGTCCCAATAACCATAGCAACCTGATTCTGAATATTGCCCTGAAAACTCTCCATTTAACAAGATGCCTTTACATATAAGGGTCTGATGTCTGCACTATATCAGTCACAAAAAAATTTGGAAGCCAATGGCAGATTCACATGGCCCCACCATGATGTTTTATCACACACCTGCCCACCACTGCTCTAGGCCCCCTACTCAGCAGGCTCCAAATTACTGGCTTCTCTTGTTCTACACCATTTTCAGGAAACCCAGTCAAAAACAAGGCACTGTCTGGTATACACATGATCAGCAACAGGACATCAAAAGTTTCTGCAGTGCCACCTGGTCATGAGAATTTCAAAAATTTCATGGTATTTATCTAGAAATTTTTCAAGGATGAAGTTAGAGGCACTGTGGGTTTCAATTCATTCAGGAACCATTAAGTGTTGAGAAAGTTCATTACAATGAAAGCTCTGGAGAACTCTCACAGTCAATGCTTCTCAAACAGTTGCCAAAAGGACTCCTAAAGCCAGGCCAACTGACATCTACAATGTGAGGTCCATGTGTGTTTTGACTCTCAAATATGGGTGCTAAGTCTTTCAGAATAAAATCATGTGATATCCTGGCTGAGATTCTCAGGCCTCTGTGGAAACCACCCTGGGCCTAGATCTCAGTTTCCAAGAGTGAGTCTCATGCGTGGCCTCCTAAAATCCCAACACAATTCATGGCAATACTTCTCTGAGGTCAGTTTCAGAACTCAGTCTCTAAGGGGAATCACACCAGAGTTCAAGCCCAGGTGGACCCAGTCATCCCTTCCATCCGCCAAAAAATGACCACAATTAAAATCAAAACACTCCCACAGGGCCATCATCTTCTTCCATGTAGACACTCATCATAACCTCCAGCTGGAGGTTTCTATGAGCCCAAATAAGCTCACTTGCCCCTCATTTGCCTAAAATCATGATGGCCTGGACACTCTTCCTGTGAACCAGGAATGATCAAATATTCCTGCTGTTAAAGTGTTCCACTTCTCCAATTTGAGGCCTACTGGCTGTAGGGTATAGATTCTTTATGTGATTTGGAGTCATGAGAAAACCCAAGCAAATATGGGCTAGCCTCTGCAGGGATTTCAAGAACTCATTTGAACCAAAGGATCCCTATTCTCACTTTATGGAGGTCAGGAACCTAAAACAAGAAGGCAAAAATATTCATCAACAATGACTGCTCTTTTGGCCATTTTAGTTTTGGAAGCACATGGGATCTTTCTTTAGATCCATCAGGTGCTGAGAATCAAAGCCACAACCTCATACAAGGACAAGAGGCTGATTCAGACACATCTCATTCCAAATCAATTAAGAAAAGAGCCACAGGTGATGTCCATACATTTCCATATGAAAACAGTTTTCTTCAGGCTACACAAAGGGGTGGCCTGAGGCAAAGACCTTCCTGACATTCAGGGTAATAGAAATAGAAGTAAGCAAATGGCCCAAAGAAGGGTTTCTCCACTGAGACTTTACTGGTCACACTGAAATCTGAGTTTTCTTAGATGCCTCCATTCCCTTCAGCAATCCAGTACATGGCCATGTCACAGAATCTTGTGGTGTTACATATTTGGGAATCAAAACCATGAGCCTATTCTGGAGAGTGGCCAGAATTCACGAAGAAAACAGGAACTTTAGAAGATAGTAGATGTTGCCCATCCATAAGGCAAGCTGCAGTTCATTCATTAATTGGGCAGTATGAATGCGGGGAAGCTTTCAACTAGAGAAAACACATCCATTGATGCATTCTCTTTTCTAATGTCTACAACCACGGATACAGTGGGATACACAGACCTAGAAACACTCACCATGTCAAACGACTTACTAGAAACAGTCCACTCCAAACCAAACAAACCACCTTTCCTACCTATTCTCAGAACATGAGAAAAAAACACAAACTCACACCTACAACGGCAAAGGCACTTACTTCCCCCAAATAGGTCTGTGACTATCCGGAGTGTCTTCTGACTGGTGGGCCATATTATGTTCCCCCAAAATGGCCTGTCCTGTTTCAGATCTGGTCTCCTTGTCCAACTCTGTGAAGTTGTCAGGAGCCAAAGGTGAGCCACTACCTGCTTTCTCAGGAAAGGCCCCTCATCAGAGCTCTGCTGGCATTTGGCCATCCTCACATCAGTAGGTACCAAGAAAGACTGACTATGTCTTTGGGAAAAGCAAAAAGGTTGGCCCACTGGAACTGGGAGTGGGACTGGCTCTGGGTGCCTTCCTTCCTGGATCCCAGGTTCAGAGAATTCCATCACCAAGGAAGTGAAGTGAGGTCACTTCTTTCAGGAACTGAATATGGTCACTACCTTGGTAACCACTTTGTGCTAACAGTTGCATCCAGAGTTCCCATGAGATGGAGGCTGCCCCAACATCCTGTGACACATTCAGAAGTTAGAATGGTATATCAACCATAGGCACCAGGGAACAGCTCTCCACAGAGGCCTGGTTCAGTCCATCTTCTCTTCATTAAGAAGAGAGAGGCTGATTCAGACTATCAATTAATCCTGACCAGGTTGTTTGCCGTGGAAGATGACTATTGCTCTCTCAGGTCCTACATAGCTGCCTATATCTTCTGCAAGGATCATTTCTCCATGGATCTTTGATGTTCTCAGCAGGTGGAAGATCATCGACATTCCTATATTGTAAGACCCACACTGTCCCTGCTCTTAAGTAAGTTATACTAAGGGAACAGTGTATGGTTAGGGTTAATAACATGTTCAATTTGGGTTACAAATCATTCTGTGGGATGAATAATGGTATTGGCAAAATGCGATATTTACAAGAGTATATATGTGAAACATAAGTATGAAAGCAGAAATCTAGGTAAGATTTGAAGCCCAGAAGGGCATTGGGGACTTGAGTGGGATACTTAGCTTTGAGTAATGTGCAGCACAGATGTCTCAGATAAATCAATATACACTGGCATCGTACCTTGTACCTTGGATATTGAATGTTGAAGAGAACATCTAGTCAAAAACTGATAGTCGGTAGGATTAGGAAGGTAGTTGATAGGTTTAGAAAGAAGAGTGAGTATAGGATTTGGACCAAAAGTTCTTTCGCAATAAGATTTCGGGTAGAGAGTGTATGTAAATGTAAGCACATGTGAAGAGTCAGTCACAATGATGAACTGGGGAAAAATATAGGAAAGCAGATATCAATAGAGACATTAGGAAATCAAGCAAAGTATAAATTGTGTGATAGAGTTAGACATTTTCAACAGGTTTGAAGTTGAATATATAATCTTAAGAAGAAACAAATATGTAGTCAAAAATAGAATTGATATTTGAGAGCATTAGGCAACCTGGACATGGATGTTTTTAGTTATCCATGCTCACTTTCCATTTACGCTTTGGTACAATTGTAAGTGTGACCTTTGCTTTTTGTGTCCAGAATATTTCTGTAATAAAATGTGTATGTAGATCAGGTGAAAAGAGTATTTCTTCCACCAATTCTGCGAGCAATATTTTGAAGACTTACAAATTAGTATGGGGTTACAAATAGGTGTACCCTGTTTCAATGAATATAGACATAATGCATGAATAGACCATACTGTGAATAAATAATATAACTGGATCCACTTTAAATAATGGATTGAATAAATATCTGAAAATTTATAAGAAATTTTATATTGATATGCAATCATTCATTCCAACCAGTTATATATCTAACGATAATCTTAGGGTTAATGTTTATCATGAAGGGTGTGTGAGTTTTGGTTCAAAATTGATTATGGAAATCGAAAATAATATATTTGGAAAAAAGTCTCATGAATAGACCAGTCAAGAAACATAGAGGAATACATGTGTTCTGGAGCAGGAAGTGATGAAAGTGAAACAAATGCCTATAAATTTGCTAACTAGTGAATAAAATATATATACTGAGATGTGCATAAACTGAAGAAATAGTAATGTACCAGTGTGGAATAAAAATTAATGTCAAAATACACATCATGTCCCATAGGAACCTACATGCATTGATGTTAAACTGGGTCAGTTAAAGTAGACATTTTAGGATTTGTATGCACCTTTTACTGAAGTTAGTTTTCAGTACTAGGAAACAAATATGTATTTCGGGTGGATGAATATTTCTAAGAATAATCTTGTGAAAAGTTGATTATTAATCCACATACATGAACATGAATGAATTTAGGGAGTGTATATAAGACACATATATTTCATATTTTTAAAAATATGGAGAGTATATATATATATATATATATATATATATATATATACATATATATATATATATATATATATATATATATACACACACACACACACACACACACACACACACACAAACACAGACATTAAAAAGTAGCAATATATATGCCAATCGAAATTCATCATGAAATATATATCATAAAGATGCAAAAACATTCATTTTAGTGAACATGGGTTTATGTATAATGTTGTTCCACTGGGAAGCTCACCCATAGGTTGAATTTTCAGTTCCAACAGCGTTTAGGAGGAGTGATCACTTCTCACACTTTGTATCTGCTAAGTCATATACCTTACAAGGATGTACGTGTGATACCTTGTAGGATTCTATTGGTGCATATAAAAATACATGTGCTGAATAAGCTCCAGAGAATGGGAGACAGTAATTCACATATTTGTTAACTTTAAAAACACATGGAGAACTATTTCAATTAAATATTGAATAGATTTATAACACCTACCCTTTATCATGCAAAAGGCAAGTCCAACTCTGAACTGCAAGTATTTATGTACTGTTTGGGTTATTTTCTTCCATCATATTTGGATTAGTAGTCAGAGTCTAGTAGAATATGGGTTAGTGTCAGGGATTCAGAATTTCAAATGGAAAATAGAAAAATTAATCTTCTGACTCTCATCCAGAACAATGCCTTGTCATTACTTTCGCCCCAAGGGAGACACAATTAGAGTAGAAGAGGTACAAAATCTGTGATTACATTTCTGGAATAGAAAATGCTCAGGAGTGCACAAACTTGGAGGTGGAATAGGAGTTTCCAAAAGTAAGGACAGGGTACACACTCAACAAACATGAAGCTCTGCTTGCCTAAAACTTCTTGAGAAACTGCCAGTGAAATTGGGCACTGAAATATAGGTTGTTGTCAGGAGTTAAGCTTCCTTTGTAGTGAGACCCTCAAAGCTGGGTCTGCATCTATGAGACCTGGAGGACAACATTTCTTATTTTCCAATGAACACGAGGCAGCAGTGCTGAATTCTCTCTTTGTAGGTAAACTGTGGGCACTGGGGGCTTATTGTCTCCCCGTGTGGACTGTGAAACCATTTGGTCATCCTCCACTTTTCGTGGTGTTTCTTGCTGCTGCACTTGGAGTTTGGTTCATGCTTCACGAAATACAAGGAGTTCAACTGGGAAACAGTGCTTGAGGTAGTTCTGTCACGTGTGGTGGGTCAGGGTCTGCAAGAAAATTCACCAACCAGGCTTCTATCTCTCAGAGATTGCCCGCTTGTCCATAGCAACCTGATTCTGAACATTGCCCTGAAACTACGCCATATAACAAGATGCTTTTACATATAAGGGTCTGATGTCTGCACTCTGTCAGTTACAAGCCATTTGGAAGCCAATGGCAGATCCAAATGGCCCCACCATGATGTTTTATCACACACCTCTCCACCACTGCTCTAGGCCCACTACTCAGCAGGCTCCAAAATACTGGCTTCTCTGTTCTAAACAAATTTCATGAAACCCTGTCAATCAAGGCACTGTCTGGTACACTCATGGTTAGCAACAGGACATAGAAAGTTTCTGCAGTTCCACCTGGTTATGGAAATTTCAAAAATTTCGTGTTATTTATCTAGCCATTTTTCAAGGATGACGTTGGATGCACTGTGGATTTCAATTATTCAGGAACCATTAAATGTTGAGAAAGTTCATTTCAAAGAAAATTCTAGAGAACTCTCACAGGCAAGGCTTTCCAAAGAGTGGACAAAGGTCACATGAAGCCAGGACCATTGAGGTCTACAATGTGAGGCCCTATGTCTTTTGACTCTCAACTATGGCTGCCAAGTCTTTCAGAATAAAATCATGTGATATCCAGGCTGAGATTCCCAGTTCTTTGTGGAAAGCCACCCTGGTCCTAGATCTCAGGTTCCAAGGGCGACTCTCATGCGTGGCCTCCTAAAATCCCAACACAATTCATGGCAATACTTCTCTGAGATCAGTTTCAAAACTCAGTCTCTACGTGGAAACACACCAGAGTTCAAGTCCAGTTGACCCAGTCATCTCTTCCAACCGCCACACCAATGACCAGAATTAAAACCAAAACACTCCCACATGGCCCTCATTTTCTTCCATATAGTCACTCATCATAACCTTGGCTGGAAGTTTTTATGAGGCACACAGCCCAAGACAATGTCAAAATAAGCTCCCTTGCCCTTCATTTGTCTAAAGTCAGTGTTTCCTGGACAACGTTCCTGTGAACCAGGACTGATCAAAGAGGCATGCCATTAATACTGTTCCGCTTTTCCAATTTGAGGCATACTGACTGTCGGGTATAGTTTCTTTATGTGATTTGCAGTCATAAGAAAACCCAAGCACCTATGGGCTAGCCTCTGCAGGGCTTGAAGAACTCAGTTGACCCAAAGATCCCTGTTATCACTTGATGGAGATCAGGAACCTTACAGAGGAAGGCCATTTTGGATTTGGATGCACACATGGGATCTTTCTTTAGATCCATCAGGTGCTGAGAATCTAAGCGATAATCTCAAACTGCACTAAGAGGCTGATTCAGACATATCCCTTTGCAAAGCAATTAAGCCAGGAGCCACAGGTGATGCCCATTTATTTCCATTTGAAAACTGTTTTTTTCAGGCATTGGAAATGTGGGGCCTTAGGCAAAGACCTTCGTTACATTCAGGGCAACAGAACAATAGGTAAGCAAAATCCCAAAGCAGATTTTCTCCACTGAGACTTTCCTGGTCACACTGATATCTGAGTTTTCTGAGATATTCACCATTCTCTTCAGCTATCCAGTACATGGCCATGTCCCAGATTGTGGAGGAGATACATATCTTGAACACAAAACCATGAGCCTATGGGAGAGTGGCCAGAATTCAGGAAGAAATCACGAATGTAGGAAGGTAGTAGGTGTTGCCCATCCATAAGGTAACCTGCAGTCCATTCATAAATTGGACAGGATGAATTCTGCGAAGATTTCTACTAGACAGGACACATCTATTGATGCATTCTCTTTTCTATTGTCTACAACCACGGACACAGTGGGATATCCAGACATAGAAACACTCGCCTTCTCAAAGGACTTACTAGAAACAGTCCACTCCAAACCAAACAAACCGACTTTCCTACATATTCTCAAAACATGAGACAAAATCAAACACACACACACACAGACACCCACAAAGGCACCTTCTTTCCCCAAATAGGTCTGTGACTATCCAGAGCGTCCTCTGACTGGTGGGCCATACTATGTTCCCCCGAAACGGGCTGTGCTATGTCAGATCTGGTCTCCTTGGCCAAAACTGTGATGTTATCAGGAGCCAGTGGTGAGCCACTGCCTGTTTTCTCAGGTAAAGCCCCTCTTCAGAGCTTTCCTGGCATTTGTCCATCTTCAATTTAGTTGCCAAGAAAGACTGACTCTGTCCTTCTTAAATCCAAACATTTGAGACCACTGGTACTTGGACTGGGACTGCCTCAGGGTGCCTGGCTTCCTGGATCCCAAGTTCAGAGTGTTCCATCAACAAGAAAGTGACATAGGTCACTTCGTCTAGAACTGAATGAGGTCACTGCCTTGGCAACCACTTTGTCTTAACAGTTGCTTCCAAGGGTCCCTGAGATGGATCCTGCCCCTACTTCCTATGACACTTTCACAAGCTAGAATGGAATATCAACCACAGGCACCCGGGAACAGCTCTCCACACAAGCCTGGTTTGGTCTATCTTCTCTACATTAAGAAGAGAGAGACTGCTTCAGACACATCCCTTCATCCTGACCTGTTTTTTTTTTTTTTTTTTTTTTTTTTTTTGTCATGAAAGATGACTTTTGCACACTCAGGTCCTTCATAGCTGCCTACATCTTCTTTAGGGATCATTTCTGCATGGACCTTTGAGGTTCTCTGCAGGTTGAAGATCTCCTACATTCCTGTATTGTAAGACCAACTCTGTCCCTGCTCTTCTGTAAAGTTAGATTGAGGGAACAGTGTATGGTTACGGTTAATAACATGTTTGATTTGGGTTAGGATTATTCTGCTGAATGAATAATGGTATTGGGAACCTGCGATATATATAAGATTATATAGGTGAAATATATGAATGAAAACAGAAATCTCAGTAAAATTTGAAGCCCAGAAGTGCATTAGTCCTTGATTGGGATACTTAGCATTTAATTATGTTCTGCACAGATGTCTCAGATAAATCTATACACAATGGCATAAGACCTGATACCTTGGATGATTGAATGTTGAGGAGAACAACCATTCAAAGAGGGAGAGTCTGTAGGATTAGGAAGATAGTTGGTAGGATTAGAAAAAAGTGTGAGTATAGCATTTGGACAAATAGTTCTTTAGCAATAGGTTTTCAGGTAGACAGAAAATGTAAATGTCAGCACATGTGAAGAGTCAGTCACAGTGATGAAATGGGGAAAATATGTAGGAAAGCAGATATCAATAGCGACATTAGGAAATCAGGCAAAGTATAAAGTGAGTGATAGCAATAGACACTTTCAACAGGCTTGAGATTGAATATATAATCTTAGGAAGTAACAAATATGTAGTCACCAATAGGATTGACATTTGAGAGCATTAGGCAACGTGGACATGGGTGATTTTCATAACCCATACTCACATTCCATTTAGGCTTTGGTACAATCGTAAGTGTGACTTTGGATTTTGTGGCCAGAATATTACTGTGATAAAACGTATATGTAGATCAGGTGACATGAGTCTTTCTTGCACCATTTCTTGGAGCAATATTTTGAAGGGGTATAAATTAGTATTGGAGGTACATATAGGTGTACCATGTATGTATGAATATAGAGATAATGCATGAATAGACAATACTGCGAATAAATAATATAACTTGTTCCAACTTTAAATAATGGATTGAATTGATATCTGAAAATACACAGGAATCATTTATTGATATATATACATTCATTCCAACCAGTAATACATCTAATGGTAATATTACGAGTGTGGTTTATCATAAAGAGTGTGTGAATTTTGCTTCAAAATTGATTATGGAAATCGAAAATAATGTGTTTGGAAAGAAGTCTCATGAAATGACCAGTCAAAAACAAGGAGGAATACATATGTTCTGAAGCAGGAAGTGATTGAATGTGTTACAAATTTCTTTAAATTTGTGAACTTGTGGATGAAATGTATATTCTATGATGTACAAAAACTGCAGAAATAGTAATGTACCAGTGTTTAATAAAAATGAACGTCAAAATACACATCATGTCCCATAGGAATCTACTTGCATTGATGTTAAAGTGGGTCAGCTACTCTAAAAATATAAGGATTTGTTTGCACCATTCACTGAAGTAACTTTTTAGTACTAGAAAACAAATATGTATTTCAGGTAAATGAATATTTTTAAAATAATCTTATGAAAAGTTTAATATAAAACCACATACATGAACAAGAATGAATTTAGGGAGTGTATAATAGGACACATATATTTTATATTTTGAAAAATATAGAGAGTATATATATATATATATATATATATATATATATACACACACACACACACACACACACACACACACACAAAACACACACAGAGACATTAAAAAGTAGCAATATATATGCCAATTAAAATTCATTGTGAAATATATATCATCCACAGATCCAAAAATATTAATTTTACTGAACATGGATTTATGTATAATGTTCTTGAACTAAGAAGCTCACTCATAGTCTGAATTTTCAGTTCCAAAAGTATTAATGAGGAGTGATCTCTTCTCACACTTTGTATCTGCCAAGTTAGCCACCTCTCAAGAATATACGTGTGATAACAGATAGGATTCTATATGTGCGTATAAAAATACATGTGCTGAATAGGCTACAGAAAAATGGAGACAGGAATTCACAGATGTGTTAACTTTAAAAACACATGCAGAACTATTTCAACAAAAAATTGACAAGATTTATAACTCCTACCCTATATCATGCAAAAGGCAAGACCAACTATACACCATGCCTCTTCTGAAGTGCTAGTATTTCTATTCTGTTTCGGTTATTTTTCTCCATCATATTAGAATTAATAGTGAGAGTCTAGTAGGGTATGGGTTAGTGTCAAGGATTCAGTATTTCGAATGGAAAATTGAACAATGAATCCAATGTGTATGTAAATATGTGCTACACAAAATTATTCCCACTCTCAACCAGAACAATGCCTTGACAATCCCTTCACCCCAAGTAAGACACAATTAGAGGAGAAGATTTAGAAAATCTGTGAATAAATTTGTGGAATGCAATATGCTCAGGAGCTCACAACCTTGGAAGTGGTAGAGTAGTTTCCAAAAGTATGGGACAGGGTAAAAACTCCACAAACATGGAGGTCTGCTGGCCTAGAGACTTCTTGAGAAACTGCCTGTGAGGTTGGGCACTTGAAAAATATGTTGTTGTCAAGAGCTTTAGCTTCCTTTCTAGGGAGACCATAAAAGCTTGGTCTGCATCTATGAGACCTGGAGGACATGGTTTCTTATTTCCCAATGTACATGAGGCAGCAGTGCTGAATTCTCTTTTTAGATAAACTGTGGCCACTGGGGGCTAAATGTGTGCCGGTGTGCACTGTGAAGGCATATGGTCATCTTCCATTTTCGTGGTGTTTCTTCCTGCTGCACTGAGAGTTTGGTATTTGCTTCACAAAATACAAGGAGTTCAACTGGGTCACAATGCAAGAGGAAGTTCTGTCATGTATGGTGGGTCAGGTTTTGCAGGAGGATACAAGAACCAGGATTCTATCCCACATATCTTGCCCCCTTGACCATAGCAACCTGATTCTGAACAATGTCCTGAAACCTCTCCATATAACAACTTGCCTTTACATGGAAGGTTCTGCTGGCTGCACCATGTCAGTCACAAGCCATTTGGAAGCCAATGGAAGATCCACATGGCCCCACCACAGATGTTTTATCACATACCTGCCCACCACTGCTCTAACCTACTACTCAACAAAGTCCAACTTACTGGCATCTCTGTTCTACACCATTTACATGAAACCCAGTCAATCAAGGCACTGTCTGGTATATTCATAATCAGCAACAGGACATCAAAAGGTTTTCCAGTGCCACCTGGTGATGGGAAATTCAAAAATTTCATGGTATTCATCTAGCCATTTTTTAAGGATGAAGTTGGAGGCACTGTGAGTTTCAATTTTTTCAGGAACCATTAAATGGTTAGGAAGCTCATTTCAATGAAATCTCTGGAGAACACTCACAGGTAAAGCTTCCCAAAGTGTGGCCAAAAGATCATATGATGCTATGCCCATTTAGGTCTACAATGTGAGGTCCATATGAGTTTTGACTCTCAACTATGGGTGCCAAGTTTTTCAGAATAAAATTTGTGGTATCCTGGCTGAGAGGCTCAGTGCTCTGTGGAAAGCCACCCTGGGCCTAGAACTCAGTTTCCAAGGGCGATGCTCATGCCTGGCTTCCAAAAATCTCAACACTATTCATGGCAATACTTCTCTGAGGTCAGTTGAAGAACTCAGACTCTAAGGGAATCACACCAGAGTTCAAGAACATGTGGACCAAGTCATCTCTTCCAACCGCCACCCAAATGACCACAATTTAAACCAAAACACTCCAACGTGGCGCCCATCTTCTTCCATATAGACACTCACAATAAACTCCACTATGGCTGGAGTTTTCCATGAGGGGCATAGCCCAAGACTGTGTCCAAAATAAGCTCTTTTGCACCTAATTTGCCTAAATTCAGGGTGGCCTGGACACCCTTCTTGTGAACCAGAAGAGATTAAATAGGCCTCCCGTTAATACTGCTCCGCTTCTTCAATTTGAGGCCAAATGACTGTGGGGTTTGGATTCTTTATGTGAATTGGAGTCTTGAGAAAACCCAAGCAACTATGGGCTAGACTCTGCAAGGCTTTGAAGAACTCATTTGACCCAAAGGATCCCTAATCTGACTTGATGGAGGTCAGGAAAGTTACAGAGGAAGGCGAGAGACTTCATCCACAAGGACTGCTCTTTTGGCCATTTTGGTTTTGGATGTACACATGGGATCTTTCTTTAGATCCATCAGGACCTGAGAATCAAAGCCACAGCCTCACACAGGGTAAATAAGCTGATTCAGACACATCCTTTCCAAAGCAATTAAGCAAAGAGCCACAGGTAATGCCCATTCATTTCCATTTGAAAACTGTTTTCTTCAGGCTTCACAAAGTGGTGGCCTGCGGAAAAGACCTTCCTGACATTCAGGGCAACAGAAGAGTAGGTAAACAAAAGGCCCCAAGCAGGGTTTCTCCACTAAGACTTTCCTGGTCACACTGATATCTGAGTTTTCTGAGATGCTCACCATTCCCTTCAGCTATACAGTACATGGTCATGTCACAGAGCTTCGAGGTTGTACATATCTTAAACAGAAAACCATGAACCTATTCTGGAGAGTGGCCAGAATTCAGGAATAAAACAGAAACTAAGGAAGATAGCAGGTGTTGCACATCAATAAGGCAAGCTGCAGTCCATTCATAAATAGGGCAGGATGAATGCTGTGAAGTTTTCTACTAGACAGGACATATTAATTGATGCATTCTGTTTTCTAATGTCTACAACCACGGACACAGTGGGATATACAGACATAGAAATTCTCGCCTTGTCAAACGACTTACTAGAAACAGTTCACTCCAAACAAAACAAACCGCCTTTCATACCTATTCTCAGAACATGAGACAAAACCACAAACCCACACCCACACCACAAAGGCACCTCCTTCCCCCAAGTAGGTCTGTGACTATCCAGAGTGTCCTCTGTCTGGTGGGCCTTATTATGTTCCCTAGAAATAGCCTGTTCTGTCTCAAATCTGGTCTTTTTGGCCAACTCTGTGAAGTTGTCAGGAGCCAGCGGTGAGCCACTGCGTGCTTTCTCAGGAAAGGCCCCTCTTCATAGCTTTCCTTGCATTTGGCCATCCTTACATCAGTAGGTCCCAAGAAAGACTGAGTCTGTCCTTGGTTAATCAAAATAAGTTTGACCACTGGGACTGGGACGGGGACTGGCTCTGGGTGCCTGGCTTCCTGGATTCCAAGTTCAGAGAGTTCCATCACCAAGGAAGTTAGGTGAAGTCAGTTCCTTTTGGAACTGAATGAGGTCACTGCCTTGGCAACAACTTTGTCCTAACAGTTGCTTCCAAGGTTCCCATGAGAGGGAGGCTGCTCCTACTTCCTGTGACACTTTCACAGGTCAGAGAGGTATGTCAACCATACGCATGCAGGAGCAGCTCTCAACACATGCCTGCTTTGGTCCATCTTCTCTACATTAAGAAGAGAGTGGCTGATTCAGACACATCCCTTCATCCTGAGCAGGTTGTTTGCCATGGAAGACTTTTGCTCTCTCAGGTCCTTCATACTTGCCTACATCTTCTCCAGGGATCATTTCTACGTGGACCTTTGAGGTTTTCAGCAGGTGGAAGATCCTCTATTTTCCTGTATTTTAATACCAATTCTGTCCCTGCTCTTCTGTAAAATTAGATTGATAGAACAGTGTATGGTTAGGATTAATAACAGGTTCGATTTGGTTTAGAAAGAAAACTACACGGTTGAGCAAACAGGGTCCTACAGTTAGCAATAATATGAGGAATTTTAATGGACCGGCCATGGCAGATAAAAGCGCAGTTAATCAGGTCACTATGTGAACCAAGACTCAAACCTCCCTTTTGGGGCCTCTGTCTCTCTTTGATGCTCTTCAAGTCGTTTTCTTAATTTATTCATAGATTCTTTTACAACTCCAGTATTGTCGGCACAAAAACAACATTCTTCCCTCAATGCAAGCAAAAAGGCACCTTTCTCTCATGAAGAGGAGGTCCAACACTCGCCTGCTTTGTAAAACAACTTCAGAAAGAGAGAGGTTAAAATTCCTGTAAAGCTGTGATGTCGGTTTTTAATGTCTTTAAGTTTTGGCCTATTTCTGCTTCTAATTGTGTCTTTGTTGTGTCTCATGGACTAGCCCACCCCTTAAGCAACTATTATTTCTAATAGGATGGCTAAAGTGAGGGATACAGGTTCCTGCTGGAACCGGGTTGTATGCCCCCCTATTTGATCTTTAAATGAACCTACGTCATGATAGAGAACTCTGGAAAACATCTGCATCATTACATAATTAATCACATATATTGACCATTTTATGAAAACATAAATAATGTTAAAGTGTATAGAATTAGACTGTTGTAGGGATGGACAAGGAAAGGGACCTAAGATAGCACCAAACACAGGAAAACAGCCTTATTTGGTTGCATCCGGATTTAGAGGGCATTGCTTCTGTTGTAATCAATTAATCCCCTGAACCCCAAGTTTTGGTAGTTTTAGAATTTGTACCCAACATGTAAGGGAAGTGGATCAGAAGTTCACAGTCTGTAGAAATTCACAAAAATCAGTTTTTGTTTCTGTTTTTGTTCCTCTGTTCTGGGCAAGTTAACTTTTCAAGGACACCTTGGAAAGGGAGAGCTTTTTTATCTCTTTTTTTTCTCCCTGCCAGCTGTCACCATGAAGCCCAGTTGGTAACTTTTTTATCTTAGAAATGTAGTCATCTCTGTGAAGCCCCAGCTCAAGGCCAGAGGCTTTGTTCACATATTTTGTGAAAACCTAGTAAGGCGGTGTCAAGCTTAGGGGTGGTGATTTTTCCAGCCAGTGGCCAAGTAGAACAGGGCAACATGAAAAGTGGAAGTTTATCTACATTGAACTCTTTCAGAGGGACTCTTTTGCTGAAAGACCTAATGTAAGCCTCGGTGAAGACTTCTGGAGAAGGTTATTTAAGACATATCTATGGACCTGGTACAGAGGGGGAAGACTGGGAAGGCGAGGCTGAGAGCAGCTCCGTGGATCTGAGAATGAGGAAGATGAGATGTAAAAGAATAATGGAAAAGGGGTTTGGGATTTTCCTAGAACAAAACTTGAGCAGTAGAACAGGTAGAGCAGAGGTGAAGATGGGAGTGAGTATTCCAAAAACCCCTGAGGGACTTTAAATTTTTAGAAACCTGTTTTCAGTGATGACAAAGCAACTTTAAAGGCCATTTTTATTACATCTTGGATAGGGGTCTGAGGGCTCTTCTCAGCTGGCTTGAGCTTTGGTTTAGCTTCTTAGAGGACTTGGTGGGACATAGTGCAGGCACAGACAGAAAAAGAGAGGAGTGAGTGAGTGGAGGGGTACCTCGGTACCTGCTACCTCAGCAAGGGGGCAATGGTCTGAGAACTGGCAGAGGTTTGGGTTTTTGATCTAGTAATTGGAGGTTTGAAATCACGTTGCTGAGGTGGGAGTGACAGCAGAGACTCTAGAGCAGAAGACTGAGGGTGAGGAACTATTGGAGAAGCATAGTACAGGATGTGAGTGAAGGAGGGAAAAGGATTCCGCATAGGGGAATTTTCCCCTTTTGAGCACATGCCGAAGTTAAAAATGTCACGCAGAATTTGAGGATCTAGAGAACCCTCTGGGGGCCATAGCTTTTGGTTGTCTAATTGGTAATATGGCCAATGCTGTGTACTGAATGTGATGAGGAGTTTGGGTTCCACCAGGCAGCCCCTGTATGCTCACATCCCCATGAGTTACACAAGAAGTTGGCTTTTCCCCCACACAGCCATGGCTGTTTGTGGCTTTGATAGTCCGCCGGGCATACATCGTAATCTAGGCTAGCCAACCTGAATCTGGCTCGCGTTTCTGTGCATCCATAATGTTTGTTTCAATTATCTATGGAACGGAAGGGATTTAATGAAACTTTAGTGGGATCCTCTTCATCAGGGTTATCTCAATAGGAAAGACGTATACCAAGCTGAAAAATGTCTGGGTGGAGAGATAGCCACCAGGTCCCTAAGGGGGCTGTATGCGAGATATACCATACTTCTTGTCTAGTAGGATTTGAGATCAGCCTTCACTGCTGAACAGGCTGATTAGGGTTAGGAGTACTGGTGGCCAAGGGGAGAGTCTACAGTCTTGTCCACATAGCGAATACGAAATTTGAAATGGTTACCAGTCTTTTCCAGTTTCCAACCAGAGTCTGGACACAGCGAAGGCTTTAGATGAGAGGCATGGATCCAAAAAGTGATTCTGTCTACTTTTACCGCTGTAGGTGTTATAAGTAGCACCTGGTATGTTCCTTTCCAGCGGGGTTCTAGGAATGACACCTGATGTTGTCTTATGTAGACGATGTCTCTTACTTGATATTGATGTGGAATCCCCTCGTCCCCAGGTTGGTAGGCAGTGGCCAGCTGTTTCCACAGTTATCACTGAGTTCTTTCAATGGCTTTAAGTCTGTCAAGCAAGGGGTGTGGAAGGGATTGTTAGGCCTTAGAGTTGGGGATTAGGTCCCTTACTGGATGATGGGCATCATAGAGAATTTCATAGGGGGTGAGGTTACACAAAGAAACTGAGGGAGTATTTCTCGCATGAAACAGTGCATAAGGCAGGAGCATAGTCCAATCTTTTATGCCAGTCTCTAAGCTTAATTTTGTTAAGGTCTCTTTAGTGGTTCTATTTATTTTTTCTACCTCTCCTGAGCTCTGGGGTATATAAGCATAATTTAACTTACAATTAATCCACACGTAACTTACCTGGGCCATGAACACAAGTCCATTATCAGACCCTATTACCTTAAACAGACCATATCTTGGAAAAATATCTACCAGGATCTTCTTGAGAACCATTTGGGCCGTTGTTTTTTTTTTTTTTTTTTTTCTGTGTGTGTGTGTGTGTGTGTGTGTGTGTGTGTGTGTAAGGCTTCAATCCATCCTGAAAATGTATCTACAAAGACTAGGAGATATTTAAGTCCATACCTTGCTGGCTTAATTTCAGTAATGTCCACTTCCCAGAATTGTCCTGGTCTGGTTCCGCATAGGTGCTTTCCTCTAAGAAACTTGGAAGGGTAAGCATTAAACAATTGACTGACCCAACAGGCTTTTGTTACCGGTTCAGTTTTTTTCTTTCGCTGTGAGTTGGTTAGTGGAAAACTCTGTTCTTAATCCTACAGGAGTGCCTGCAGTTTCTTTGAACCAAGGTGAGTGAGTTGACGTACATTTTTAACTTAGTGTAGGGCTTTCTGTAATTGCAGGCTGAGCTCAGTAAAGTTGAGGCGTTCAGTGTCAGTGTCCTTAGATGTTATCTATAACTTCCTGTTACTCAGGGGTCCATTGGAATTGGGCATCTCCCTTTAACAGTGGGTATAAAGGAGCAGCTAAGGACGCGAACCCATTTATCCATAACCTGCAAAACCCAGCAATCCCAAGAAACTCTCTTAGTTGTCTGCTGTAAGATGGGGTTGGTATCTGCTCAACGGTTTGTTTTCTGGGCTCAGTGAGCCATCGTTTACTGCCCCTGAGGAAATAGTCATGGAAGATTACTTCTTGCTGGCAAATTGGGCAATTTTGGCAGAAGCTCTATACCCGAGTTGAGCAAGCTCCGATAATAGTGCTTGGGTCCCAGTTCAGTTTTCCTTGGTGTTGGATGCCAGTAGCAGGTGATCCACGTATTGAAGCTGGGTGACTTCGGGGTGTGTAGTTCTGAAATTGTTGAGATCTCTGTGGAGGGCTTCATCAAAGAGAGTGGGGGAGTTTTTGAACCCCTCTGGGAGTCTAGTCCAAGTTAGTTGACTAGACTTTCCGGTTTCTGGGTCTACCCACCCAAAAGCAAACAGCAACTGACTATCTTTATGCAGAGGCAAGCAAAAGAAAGCTTGTTTTAAGTCCAGAACAGTATACCATTTCTGCTCAGGGTTCAGAGTGCTAAGCAGTTTGAACAGATTAGGTACTGTGGGGTGAATGTCCTGCACTCTGTTGTTGATCTCTCTTTGGTCTTTCACAGGTTGATAGTCCCCGGTTCCTGGCTTTTTCTTCTAATAACAGGGGAGTGTTCCAGGCCAATTGACAGGGCCTTAGGACCCCTAAGGCCAGATATTTCTGAATATAGGGCCTTATCCCATCTTTAGCTTTTTATGCTTAGAAGATATTATTTGACATTGATTGGGGAGGCTGAGGTTTTTAACTCCACTGTTATTGGAGGTTGTTTCACGGCCAGGCCTAACACAGCAGTTTTTGCCCAGGCATCTGGGTAATCTGTTATCCATTTCTGCGGTAGCTTGCCTGTTTGATCAGTCTTGGGGGGTGTGAAGAGTGGATGTTTATCTTCTACTAATATAGTTACAGCCGTGACTATAGGAGTTTTTACTGAAGGATTTAGAAATTTCTTTTGGGGGCTTTCAGGGTTAAAAGCTATTTTGGCCCAGAGCTTGGTGAGCAGATCTCTGCCCATCAATGGGTGCGGGCATTCTGGGATTACTAGGAAGGAGTGATGGATTTTTCCTTTCCCCAGGTCCATGGTCCTCTTAGTAGTCTAAGCCCGATATTTACTGCCATTAGCCCTTTGAACAACAGACCTTTTATTTGATAGACGGCCCAATGGGGCCCTAAGGGCTGAGTATACTGCTCCTGTATTCACTTCAAAGTTTACTGGGGTCCCCTACTCTTCAAAAGTTACCCTGAGCTAGGGGAAGGAATCTGAGCCACAACTTTCTTAGTCATCCTCCAGAGTCAGAATGGCTGGCTGGCGTGTCTGTCTCTTTATAGGTCACTCTTTGGCCCAGTGTCCTTTTTTTTACGGTAGGCACATTGATCTGAGGCCAGGGGTGGCCTCTGGCACGGGCCCAGGTATCCCTTCCTGTCACCTTATGTCTTAATTTCTGGCCTCCTTCTTGTTGTGACCAGGATCTAAGTCAATGCCTTAGTCTTTCTTTTGCTTCTCTCATCCTCCCTTTGTTCCCTTTCTTTTTCCCTGTTTCTCTTTTATAGTATATTTTTTTGGCTTCTCTGACTAAATCTCTCTTTTAACTTTTTTTTTTTAATATCCATGGCAGCTTCCCCAATTAAGGCCATCATGACAGATGCCTTTTGATCTGCTGCCTGAGTATCGAAAGGAGTATATCTCTTATATGCCTCCATAATTCTCTCTAGAAACATAGAGGTAGATTCATCACGCCTTTTAATAATTTCTCTTACCATGGCCAAATTAGTTGGTCACCTAGCGGCCCCTTGGATACCCGCTATTAGAGCCTGGCAATAATTCGACATATACTCCCTATCTTCAAAGGTGTTGGGGTCTCAGTTGGGTTGGTTTAAGGGGAAGCCGGCTTTGATTATGTTGGGAAGTTGTGTTGGTCGCCCATCAAGTCCGAGGATATTTTTTTCTAGCTTCCAGGAGGTTTTTCCTCTCATTCCTCTGTCGTGAAGAGAGTCCCTAGGAGTTGTCGGCAGTCATCCCAAGTAGGCAGGTGTGAAAACGTTGGCGAGTTCTCTGAGTTTTTTTAGCCGGGCCAGCTTCCTCTAGGGAAGGAGGGGCTGTGTGTGCCATTGGACAGTCATCTGGAGGGTGCTTGGCCATCCTGGCTTCCTCGAATGGTGGAGAGGCTGAGTAAGCAGCAGGGGAATTACTTACAGGGTTTTGGGGGTTGGGGGACAAGGGCAGAGGATAAGGACGAGTAGAGTCTTGAGACTCAGGGAGAACAGAGGGTGGAGGTTGAGGAGCAGAGAGTTTGAGAGATAGAATCGTAGGGGAAGGAGTAGGAGTGGGTGCAGGGACAAGGAAAGGCTTCACCCATGGAGGAGGAGATTTGCAGAGGTCCTGACAAGTTAAGATATATGGCTATTGATCTGGATGGCTATGTGGCCCCGGCTGAAAGACAATATCTCAGACTTTTCAAATTACTTCGAAGTAGAAACATCTTTCTAGGGGCCATCCGACTACAAAGGTGGGTTATTCTGAGACACAGAATTTGCCAGGTCTGGTGTTTTAATGAAAAAGAAAGAATCTGAGCCCTTAAGCAGACTTTGGTCCAGTGATTAAGGGTCAGGGACAGAGGCATTGAAGTGCTCTGTCCCATAATGAAATATACACAGACAGTGAAAGCAAAGACACACGACACAGACAAGACAAGAGATTAAAGACAGACAATGGACGTCCAATACTGAGACCAGGACTGAGTAGTGGGCAAATCCTGATGGGCTGCCAATTCCAAATCTGAAAGAAAATATTACTGAGTCGAGGAGACTATGGTTCCTCGATTTCCCGAGTCCATCCACAGGAACATGGCCTGTGGCTCTGTGACATGTGTGTCAGCCACCGTGGGAGAGAGCTCACGCTCTTTACCAATAGCCATTTTGTCAAACCCTAACCTGAATCCTGAAACCAGAAAGAGGGGCCTTATTTACCCCCAGAGGAGCCCATTGGGGGTCTTTCATCTGCAGCTTCCGGATCTCGCTGGGGCCACCAGAAGTAAAGGTCGGGTGAGCGTCGGTGGAAGAGACCACCAAGAGATTGTCTAATGCAACCTCAAAGGGTTTATTGGGAGTCCGGCATGCAAGGGCTCAGAGATCAGTTGAATAGAACAGAGAGCCCTGAGAACAGCTTAAGAAGTGCTTATATATTTTCCTTGGAGAGGGCAGGGAGAGAAGTTTATTGATGGTTAAGGGCGAGTGGGCGGTTTGCGTGCAAATGGTTGATGGAGTACATTCTGCAGTTTGGCAGTTGGGGGCAGCACATTCTGGAAACAAGAAGAGCAAACAGTTCTCAAGATTTCAACAGTGTTTTATTAAGCATACAGAAAAACAGGACGTGACAAGTACCTATTTTATTAACCTTTCAATATAAGTATGAAAACAGAAATCTAGGTAAGATTTGAAGCCCAGAAGTTCATTTGGTCCTTGATTGGTATACTTAGCTTTGAATTACATTCCGTAGAGATGTCCTAGAATTATGGATATACAATGACACAGGACCTTGTACCTTCTCAGAGGTCAGTTCCAAAACACAGTCTCTAAGGGGAATCACACCAAAATTCAAGACAAGGTGGACCCAATTATCTCTACCAACCGCCACACAAATGCCCACAATTAAAACCAAAACACTCCCAAATGGCACTCATCTTCTTCCAAATAGACACTCATCATAACTTCTGGCAGGAGGATTCCATGAGAGGCGCAGCACAAGACAGTGTCCCAAATAATCTCCCTTTCCCCTCATTTGCCAAAAGTCAGAGTGGCCTGGACACCCTTCCTGTGAACCAAGAGTGATCAAATATGCCTGCCATTAATACAGCTCTGTTCTTCAATTTGAGGCCTACTGTCTGTGGGGTTTAGAGACTTTATTTGAATTGGATTCATAAGAAAACCCAAGAACCTATGGGCTAGCATCTGCAGGGCTTTGAAGAACTCAGTTGACCCAATGGATCCCTTTTCTCACTTGATGGAGGTCAGGAACCTTACAGAGGACTGCAAGAGACTTCATCAACAATGACTGATTTTTTTTGGCCATTTTGATTATGGATCCACACATGGGATCTTTCTTTAGACCCATCAGGTGCTGATAATCTAAGCCACAGGCTCACACAGGGCCAAGAGGCTGATTCAGACACATCCCTTTACAACGCACTTAAGCAAAAAGCCACAGGTGATGCCCATTCATTTCCATTTGAAAACTGTTTTCTTCAGGCTTCACAAAAGCGTGGCCTGAGGCAAAGAACTTCCTGACATTCAGGGCAACAGAACAATAGGTAATCAAAAGGCCCTTTGCAGGCTTTCTCTACTGAGACTTTCCGGGTCACACTGATATCTGACTTTTCTGAGATGCTTGCCATTCTCTTCAGCTATCCAGTACATGTCCATGTCACAGTGGTTGGAGGTGGTACATATCCTGGATGCAAATGCATGAACCTATTCTGGAGAGTGGCTAGATTTCAGGAAGAAAACAGGAACTTAGGAAAATAACAGGTGTTGCCCATCGATAAGGCAAGCCCTAGTGCATTCATAAATTGGGCAGGATGAATGCTGGGAAGCTTTCTACTTGACAGGAAACATCCATTGATGCATTCTCTTTTCTAATGTCTACAAGCACGGACACTGTGGGATACACAGACATAGAAACACTCGCCTTGTGAAACAACTTACTAGAAACAGTTCACTCCAAACCTAACAAACCGACTTTCCTGCCTATTCTCAGAACATGAGACAAAACCACAAACACACATCTACACCCACAAAGGCACCTCCTTCCCCAAGTAGGTCTCTCACTCTCCAGAGTATCCTCTGACTGCTGGGCCATATTATGTTCCCCCAATATGGCGTGTCCTGTCTCAGATCTGGTCTCCTTGTCCAACTTTGTGAAGTGTTCAGGAGCCAGCTGTGAGCCACTACCTGCTTTTTCAGGAAAGGCCCCTCTTCAGAAAACTCCTGGCATTTGGCCATCCTCACATCAGTAGGTACCAAGAAAGACTGACTCTGTCCTTGCTAAATTGAAGCAAGTGAGACACTGGGACTGGGACTGAGACTGACTCTGTGTGCCTGGCTTCCTGGATCCCAAGTTCAGAGAGTTCCATTACCAAGGGATTGAGGTGAGGTCACATCCTTCAGGAACTGAATTAGGTCTCTGCCTTGGCAACCACTTTATCGAAACAGTTGCTTTCAAGCGTACCATGAGAAGGAGGCTTACCCTATTTTCTGTGGCACTTTCACAAATTAGAATGGTATATCAACCATAGGTAGGCACCAAGGAACCGCTCTCCACGAAGGCCTGATTTGGTCCATCTTCTTTATATTTGGAAAAGAGCCTTTAGTCCAGGGAGCACTACAGTGAACCTCTGCACTAAAACTATTAGCAACCACCTGATGGAGGAGGCCTCCATAGGTAAGTGGCTCCTTTATAACATCTGATATCCAGTTAAGGGAGATCTCTTCTGATGACAGAGATGTGGCACGGGGAGGCTCACATATACTTCTGTGCAGAACAGTAACGAGAATCTTTCTGTCCTCTGTTCTGTTCTGTAGGGAATTCCTCTGGAACTGTAGAGAGGTGCCGATGAGCACGCACGCGGTCCTACCCTGGAGCTTTAGCCAGATGTTGCACTGTTCCCCTGTTTCTGTGTTTAGCCACCGGGTTTCTGTTTATTTGTGTTCTGTGTTCTATTTTTTGTTTTTTTGTTTGTTTGTTTTTGTTCGTTTTGTTGTGTGATTTTGGTGGTAAAAACTTAAATATATTGGACATGAAAATCAGAAATAAAGAGAGTAAGCCTGACACCCCTTTGGACTGTGTTTTAAGGAACTGCAATGAACTTTATCCCCCTTTGCGAAGCAGGATGATAGAAGCGCCTAGCTGGCTGCCTGGAGCACACCCATTGCAGAGGAAAATGCCTGCTGGGGACCTAAGAACAGAGTATCTCCCAGGTTAACAAGTGAAACTCCTTTAAAACCCCTTGTCCCTCCAGATAAAGAGAGTCACAACTTTGGCAGAGTCCCCTGTGTTTCTCCTTTGTTAGCCAAGCAATAAACCTCCTTTTTTCTTTTTCTCAAAACCCAGTCCTCATTATTAAATTGGTATTAATTGGCTTCAAGGTCAGGAACCAAACTTTAAGTTACAAATCTTGTACCCCCCCTCCGCCCCGAAACTTTGTGAGACCTATCTACTGAAATGTTAGGAGATAGAGCATGCTTGGTGTGGAACTGAATCAGAGGAGCTAATCCTGTATGTAAAAGGAGAAACTGAGGGACTCCCAGCAGCTGCCAAAGCCCTGTTGATTCAGGGAATTACCTCCTTCCTTCCCTGCACTGTAAGGATTATGCCACCTCTGTCTTGTTAAAAAAAGAGAAAAAGAAAAAGGGGACACTAAATGCAGTAAAATCACCATGGAGATACTTTATTTTACATTTCAGGTTGCCCCTCTGTGAAAACATCTGGTCCCCTTGTGGGGACAACTATGGTCCCACTGGTGTACGAGATTTTTCTCTTATCTGCTCTGGTTTAAAGGGTTCTCTCTGACAGCCATAGTCTGGACCTCCTTTCGGTCTGTATTGTGTCTTTGTTTCTGGCACTTTAAGGCAGGTGCAATAATGTGTTGATATTATAAATTGTTTTTTGGGAATGATCTTAGCTGAATGTGTGTCGAAATGATGATGTTTTATTTTAACAATCTGGTATCTGAATGGGTTTTTGAAGCATTGCACAATCTTGCAGTTAAAAGTCGGGTTTAGGTAATTGTTTAGTTTATGATTTCAGATAATTCATGCCAGAGAACTTAAATACTTAGGATGGATAACTGAAGAACTCTACTTGCAAGTTGGCAAGAAACTTCCCAATCATACAGTCTTTTTTTTTTCACCAATTTTGAATTGGGTAGCCTGGGAAAATGTCACTGTGTGTACCAGTGCATTAATTTGGACATGGATAGTAAATCATAGTATGGTGTCTGTTGACAAAACAAGATGTAAAGATATAAAATTTTGTGAATTGTATCTTAAACTTGTATCATAATTTTCAACATCCGAACCTGAAAATTATGGTTAAAATGCCTTAGTCCTGAGATGTCTGTTTAGAATAGCAGTTTTTTTCCTGCTCCTTCCAGACCTCAGCCATGACTTATGTTGAAATGCAAATGAAAGAAGCCTGCAAGCTTTGTAGGAGACTGATTTGAGATCTAAGGGAAAATAAGGTAAATTGTATGGTATTTTCTAATTACTGGCAAGTCATTTTTTCTAGGACTCTTATTTTTTTTCTGAGATACTTTATGTTTTTTGACCTCATGATTTTGAGCATACAGACCTAGGTTAATGTTTTTCTGATCAGTTCTATCTTTGACCAACTGTGGACTTCTTGAAACATTGCAATAAAGATTTCACCTGCGAAATTCTACGAGGCCTTTACTATTATTATGTGTGCACAATTTTGTTATGTGTTGTATGTCTATATATACATATGTCCGTATATCATATATATGATACATAAATTAACATATATAAGGAGCGCTCATAAAAAAAAGCGCTCGTAAAAACAAATTTTAAAAAGTGGATCCAAAGATCTTTAATTCACGTGATTTAAATGTTTCAATTTAAATTGGATAAAGAGATAAAAACAAATGTCTTTAAATTTAAGCTTACAAAGTTTTCTAGGTGTTCAAACATCTAACAAAATATTAACATCTACAAAATGTCTAATATGCCTTGGCTCTAGTACCTTTCCTTCAACATAAAAATGGTTTACACTGTTCAATACGTTTCTCTAACTTTTTGATAAATAAGTAAAGTAAATTTGATATGGGATTACTCATTCATGAGTACTTTAGTTAGATATCTGATTGATTTACTAAGATCTGTATTTTTTTTAGTAAACTCTGTATAAGATTGTAAAAATCAGTCATGTGTTAATATGGCAAAAATTTCTTAAAACATAAGTTTACCCATAACATTGAGTTTATTAAGATTTATGTTTTCTAGAGCAAGCAACCATAAAAATTAAACAACTGATTAAATAAGAACTGTTATTTTAGAGCACTGTACTGCCATTTCTTTAAAAGCCAAACTTGATTAATGTAGAAACATAAATGTAATTGTTATGCTATTAATGTTTTCATATCTTACAGGTATGCAAGTCTGTAAGGTAGAAACCTTAAAAGAGCATTATATCAAGCTGGTGCTCTGAAGTTGTGTGGTAAAAAAATATATTGTGGATTTATTTACCTGTTATCAATAAGATATGTAAATGTTTATGTTACTTTTTACATTGGGGAACAATTTAAATGTATTTTTAAGTTAATTAGAGCCTAATCTTTGTAAAGGTTAAAAACTTTCAGCATTTCTTTAATTCATGTTTTAAATGTGATATCATATGGTGTTAGCTAATGTTCATGTGACCTCAAACAATTTATGTAAACTTTGTCAAAAGATATTTAAAAATAAAGATCAGCTTTAGAATTAAAATACTTAAGATTTATAAAGAGCCCTGCCTTACCTGAGATAAGGCTGTGTGTCCCATCTTACTACATGTGAGAATGACTATGAAACATGTAGGTCAGATAATATTTCTTTAAACTTATGTTAAAAAGTTTTTTTTTTATTGTCAATATTTCTAGGATCTCAAACAGGGGATATAATGTATAACTCAGCCAAAAAATTCAGGGAAGATATTACACGAACTAAGTATTTTTACTTTTGTTAATTTTAGTTTGAAATTTTCTTATAAGTGATCTAAAGATTCCCTGTTAGTGTTTTACAAATGCGTTGCTTTAAGAACACAACATGGGTTTATTCAAGATAATAAGTCATCAACTACAATACAGACAGAATAATACAGATCCCGATTAATAAAAAGGTAATTATAAAGTTATAGACATTAAAGCCCAGTACTCTTAATATAAGGCTGTTAAAATTTATTTGCTGGATGTTTAAGATTAGGATTTAAAATTAATGTTAAATGAAAAGGGCCAAGAAAACCAATATTTGGCTCTTGCCCTCTGAGTCAGTCTGAATCCAGGGAACAGGGGACTTCTCTAAAGAGCTTTGCAACTCTGAGCCACATAACCTCCTGATCAGGGAGATTAATGAGACCACTGGAGAACAGAAAGCCAATCAGTGCATTTGTTACAAAGAGGAGAGTCATCAGAGAAAGGAGACATCCCTGATGCTTCTGAGGGAAGCCAAATGGTCAAGCAAGACCTGGACCCACCTAGCGCAAATGGCACCAGCAAAACTGAGAATCTCCTCTCAAGTTTCCCCAGAATTGATTCCCACAAAAGCTCAGCTGACTGTTAACAATAGATAGAAACAAAAGTCAATTTGAGTGCTTCATCTTAAACACTTAGCAAAGACAGTTAAGACCAAAATACAGCCACTCCTGGGCATATTAAATAATAATAATAATAATAATAATAATAATAATAATAATAATAATAATAATAATAAAATTTTAAGGTATGCACTTTATCTTATCCTCCCAAAACAAGTAAGACTGGAGGCTACAAAGAAGGATTCTCACACAGGAATGCCTAATACTTATAAAAAGAGACTATCAAGAAGAGCTGCCACAGGCAGAAGTTTTCAGTTTAAGACCTACAGATATTTCTAACCTACAAAGGTAGGCTTGGTGTTTGCTAGTACGATTATCCAGCCCTGAGTAACAGAATTAAAGGTTTCTCTATTAGACGCAGAGGTCATACTAGTAAAAGGATTTTACAAGATCAGATGACATTAAATTATTAAACTGTGTCTTATTGGGAGGGCCAACTGTAACACTTAAAGTTAAATATTAAGTTGACAGTCCTTATAACTGGGGATATTAAAGACTGGTGAGGGAATTTCTATACAGTGACATGTTCTAGCTGCTGCAACATTTATCCAGTACTCATGGTTTTTGTTTCACTCATAGAAGAACCCATTCACAGATGACTTTACAACCTGTTCTTCCCCAACCTGACTTCAAACCGAACTGACTTCTAAAAGGCAACTCATGTCTCTCAACTGACTTCTAATAGGCAACTCATGTCCCTCACGCCGAGCCCACTCACGTCACCCTGTCTCAGGACAGAAGAAGAAAAAATTAGTGATGCCACTCTTCTTACAACAATGGAGAGAAAGATAAATAGAGTATCAATATAAGTAATTAAGAAGGGTAAAATCAGCGAGATCGGTTTTGGGTGAGTTCTAAAAATTTGGAGACTCTTACCTGAGGGATTAAAATTTCCTCAGTGCTCTTCCCATAATCTATCAAAGATTTGAAAGGGACACAGAGAAAAGGGGGGAATTGTAGACCCAACCTGATCTTTTATTAAAATTGGCAGCCATCATGCCACAAAGCCATGAAAAGATAATTTTGGCTTTACCATTAATTACTTCAAATTCTGAACCTGCGTGGAATGCCTGCCCGCGCCTTGAACTCACACATGCCTGGCTCTCTGACCAGATAGCAGCCCTCTCAGAAACTTTAGTGACACATCATAAATATTTGCCTTCTCTGGCAAGACAACAACCCTCTCTGAGGCTCTAATGGTCCTCATGAATTCTCATGTAGGGACAGCAAAAAAATTGTAAACTACCTTTAGTGTGATGTTTATCAGAGTTCTGTTATCTGTAACCCCCCTTTTGTGTAACTTTCTGGGCTATAAAGCTGGGCTGTAGGAAAGCTGGGGTTGCTGTCTTGTTCCCTTCGTTTTGGAAGGGAGAGGCAGCATGGCCGGTGGAAATAATAAGCTTAATTTTATTTGATTTTAATTTGAGTCAGTGGTCTTTTCTAGCGTCCTGGTCTAACAGGTAAACACTCCAAAAACATGGAGCTCTGCCGGCCTAAAGACTTCTTGAGAAACTTCCTCTGAGTTTGGGCACTTGAAATATATGTTGTTGCAAGGAGATTTAGCTTCCTTTCTAGTGACACCATAAAAGCTGGGTCTGCATCTACGTGACCTGGAGGACATGGTTTCTTGTTTTCTAATGAACATGAGGCAGCAGTGCTGAATATTCTATTTGTAGGTAAACTGTGGACACTTGGTGCTAACTGTCTCCCCGTGTGAACTGTGAAGCCATTTGGTCATCCTCCACTTTTCGTGGTGTTTCTTGCTGCTGCACTGGGAGTTTGGTATTTGCTTCATGAAATACAATGAGTTCAACTGGGACCCAGTATTAGAGGGAGTTCTGTCACTTGTGGTGGGTCGGGGTCTGCAGGAGAATGCAACAACCAGGCTTCTATCTCCCAAAGCTTGCCCCTTTGTCCATAGAAATCTGACTCTGAACTTTGCCCGGAAACCTCTCCATATAACAAGAAGGGTCTGCTGGCTGCACCATATCAGTCACAAGCCATTTTGAAGGCAATGGAAAATCCTCATGGCCACACCACAGCTGTATAATCACACACCTGCCCACCACTGCAAAAGGCCCACTACTCAGCAGGGTCCAACTTACTGGCATCTTTGTTCTACACCATTTTCATGAAATACCGTCAATCATGGCATTCTCTTGTACACTCATGACCAGGAAAAAGACATCCAAAGTTTCTCCAGTGCCACCTGGTTAAGGGAATTTAAAAAATTTTATTGGATTTATCTAGCCATTTTTCATGGATGAAGTTGGAGGCACTGTGGGTTTCAGTTCATTAGTGAGACACTACCTGCTTTCTCAGGAAAGACCCCTCTTCAGAGCTCTCCTGGAATTTGGCCATCCTCACATCAGTAGTTACCAAGAAAGACCGATTCTGTCCTTGGTAAATCCAAACATGTGTGGCCACTGGGACTGTGACTGGGAATGCCTCTGGGTGCCTGGCATCCTGGATCCCAAGTTCAGAGAGTTCCATCACCAAGAAAATGATATAGGTCACTTCCTTCAGGAACTGAATGAGGTCACTGCTTTGGCAACCTCTTTGTCCTAACAGTTGCTTCCAAGTGTCCCAATAGATGGAGGCTGCCCCTACTTCCTGTGACACTTTCACAAGTAAGAATGGTATATCAAACATAGGCACCCGTGAACAGCTCTCCACACAGGCCAGGTTTGGTCCATCTTCTCTACATTAAGAAGAGATAGACTGCTTCAGACACACCCCTTCATCCTGACCTGTTTTTTTTTTTTTTTTTTTTTTTTTTTTTTTGTCATGAAAGATGACTTTCGCTCTCTCAGGTCCTTCATAGCTTTCTATATCTTCCCCAGGGTTCACTTCTGCATGGACCTTTGAGGTTCTCAGCAGGTGGAAGATCTCTTACATTTCTATATAAGACCAAATTTGTCCTTGCTTTTCTGTAAAGTTAGGTTGAGGAAACAAAGTATGGTTAGGGTTAATAACATGATTGATTTGGGTTAGGAATCATTCTGCTGCATGAATAATGGTATTGGGAACCTGCAATATTTATAAGGATATATAGAGGTGAAATATATGTATGAAAACACAAATCTAGGTAAGATTTGAAGCCCAAAAGGGCATTGGATCCTTGATTGGGATACTTCACTCAGAATTATGTCGTGCACATGTGTCTCAGATAAATCTATACATAATGGCATAGGACCTTGTACCTTGGATAATTGAATGTCGAAGAGAACATCCAGTCAAAAAAGGATACTTGGTAGGATTAGGAAGATAGTTGGTAGGATTAGAAAAAGAGAGTGAGTATAGGATTTGGACAAAAAGTTCTTTAGCAATAGGGTTTCAGGTAGACAGAAAATGTAAATGTCAGCACATGTGAAGAGTCAGTCACAATGATGAACTGGGGAAAATATGTAGGAAAGCAGATATCATTAGAGACATTAGGAAATCAGGCAAATGATGAAGTGATTGATAGGATTAGACATTTTCAACAGGCTTGAGGTTGAATACATAATCTTTGGAAGAAACAAATATGTAGTCACCAATAGGATTGACATTTGAGAGCATTAGGCAACCTGGACATGGGTGATTTTCATAATCCATACTCACATTCCATTTAGGCTTTGGTACAATTGTAAGTGTGACTTTGCATTTTGTTGACAGAATATATATGTAGATCAGGTGACATGAGTCTTTCTTGCACCATTTCTGGGAGCAATATTTAGAAGAGATATAAATTAGTATTGGGGGCACAAATAGGTGTATAATGGGTGAATATATAATATAACTGATTCCAACTTTAGAAATTGGAATAAATTGATATCTGAAAATACACAGGAAATGTTATATTGACATACATACATTCATTCCAACCAGTTATACATCTAATGGTAATATTAGGGTTGTGGTTTATCATAAAGTGTGTGTGAGTTTTGCTTCAAAATTGATTATGGAAATCGAAAATAATGTGTTTGGAAAGAAGTCTCAATAAATAACCAGTCAAAAGCAAGGAGGAATACATGTGTACTGAAGCAGGAAGTGATTGAATGTGTTTCAAATGTCTTTAAATTTGTGAACTTGTGGATGAAATGTATATACTATGATGTACAAAAACTGAAGAAATAGTAATGTACCAGTGTTAAATCAAAATGAACGTCAAAATACACATCATGCCCCTTTGGAATCTACTTGCATTGATGTTAAATTGGGTCAGTTACAGTAGAAATATAAGGATTTGTTTGCACCATTCAGTGAAGTTAGTTTTCAGTACTAGAAAACAAATATGTATTTCAGGTGGATGAATATTTCTGAAAATAATCGTATGAAAATTTGATTATAAAACCACATACATGAGCATGAGTGAATTATGTAGGGAGTGTATAATAGGACACATATATTTTATATTTGGAAAAATCTAGAGAATATATATATATATATATATATATATATATATATATATATATATATATATATATCTCACAGAGAAACATTAGAAAGTAGCAATATATATGCCAATCAAAATTCATCGTGAAATATATATCATCCACCGATCCAAAAATATTAATTTTACTGAACATGGATTTATGTATAATGTTGTTCAACTAAAAATCTCACTCATAGTTTGAATTTTCAGTTCCAAAAGCGTTTAGGAGGGGTGATCTCTTCTCATACTTTGTTTCTGCTAAGTTAGCCACCTCACAAAAATGTACGTGTGATACCAGGTAGGATTTTTTATGTGCATATAAAAATACATGTGCTGAATTGGCTACAGAAAAAAGGAGACAGAAATTCACATATGTGTTAACTTTAAAAACACATGGAGTACTATTTCAACAAACAATTGAAAAGATTTATAACTCCTACACTATATCATGCAAAAGGCAAGACCAAGTATACACCATGCCTCCTCTGAACTGCTTGTATTAATATTATGTTTGGGTTATTTGTCTCCATCATATTAGGATTAGTAGTCAGAGTCTATTAGGGTATGGGTTACTGACAGGGATTCAGTATTTCGAATGGAAAATTGGAAAATGAATCCAATGTGTATGTAAATATGTGCTACACAAAAATCTTCCCACTCTCATCCAGAACAATACCTTGACAACACCTTCACCCCATGTAAGACACAATTAGAGGAGAAGAGTTAGAAAATTCATGAATACATATCTGGAATGGAATGCGATCAGGATTTCACAACCTTGGAAGTGTTAGAGGAGTTTCCAAAAGTAAGGGACAGGGTAAACACTTCAAAAACATGGAGGTCTGTTGTCCTAGAGACTTCTTGAGATACTGCCTGTGAGGTTGGGCACTTGAAATATATGTTGTTGTCAAGTGCTTTAGCTTCCTTTCTAGTGAAACCATAAACCTGGGTCTGCATCTATGTGACCTGGAGGACATGGTTTCTTATTTTCCAATGAACATGAGACACCAGTGCTGAATTCTCCCTTTGAAGGTAAACTGTGGCCCCTTGGGGCTAAATGTCTCTAGTGTGGACTATGAAGCCATATGGTCATCCTCTATTTTCGTGGTGTTTCTTGGTGCTGCACTGGAAGTTTGGTATTTGCTTCATGAAATACAAGGAGTTCAACGGGGACACAGTGCGTGAGGGATTTCTGTCACATGTGGTGGGTCAGGGTCTGTAGGAGAATACAAGAACCAGGCTTCTATTCCACATAGCTTGCCCTCTTGAACATAGCAACCTGATTCTGAACAATGTCCTGAATCCTCTCCATGTAACAAGATGCCTTTACATATAAGGGTCTGCTGGCTTCACCATGTCAGTCACAAGCCATTTGGAAGCCAATGGCAGATTCACATGGTCCCACCACTGATGTTTTATCACACACATGCCCACCATTGCTCTTGGCCCACTAATCAGCAGGATCCAACTTTCTGGCATCTCTGTTAAACACCATTTTCATAAAATCCAGTCAATCAAGGCACTGTCTGGTATACTCATTGTTGGGAAAAGTATAAACGGCAGCCATACCCCAGAAAAAAAAACCCAACATGGCGCCTAAGCACTTCTTCTTCCTACATTCTTCTTTTCTGCAGTGGTGCGAAATGTTCCCGCCCGTGTGAACTCTTCTGCTGGCGCCAATTTCAAATCTTGCTGGCCGGGAATCTTAGCCTCAATAAGAACTAATTCCTGGGCTCCGGAGCTGATATCTGAAAGAACTTGCCAATAAACGGATTGCCTGCCATTTATCTAAGCCCTCCCATCTCCTCCTTAGTTCTATATAAGCACACAGCTTTTTGCAATAAAATTGGAATACTCCCAGTGAAGTGCCTTTGCGTGGGGAGTTCTTTCATTCTGGTGCCCCGTGTGAGCATATGGGTGAGCTCTTTCCAACAAGAGCCCCGTCCACTGCTCCACCGTGGCACTCTGCCCTGGTCTGCTCTTTTCAGACGCAGGCTTCCTGCACTCACCACTGATTTGTTGTATGTAAGCCTCCCCTGACCCCGGCTCGCCAACTCCCTTCGGGCTACCGCTGGCTTTGTGACCATGATCGTCTGTCACACTCTAGACACCTGGTAGGGGGGAGGGAATTCCTCCCACTAAGACCTTTACTGGTTGCAGTGGACCTTCTGGTGATCCGTTTCCCTTTGGGGTGTGAGGCTTCTGAGTTTACATGAGAGGCTCTGTGGTTTTTCCTCCTCTGCTGCTGCTGCCGCTGCGGGCTAGAGTTGCTGTTTCCTGCGGGCCTGCTGTGTCTGGCTGAAGCTGCCTCTCTGCTCGGGGAAAACTGAACTCCCATCCTGGAACTGCATTCTGCTGGAGCCGGAGTTCTGTTTTCATTACTTACTTCTTCTGCTGCTTTCGAAAACTTTCCTGATGTCAGGTTGCCCGTGGCTCCGAACCCATTGGGTCTCACAGATCGCACTTCACTGGTGACGATCAGGTAGTGCCCTCTGTATTTCCTCATGATGGCTGGTCATTTTGGGGATGCCCACCTGACCCCCATTCGCCCTGAGCACTTCCCGGAGTCCGTTCCAGGCCGGGTTTTCTCTTTGTCTCTCTTGCTTACACTTATTCTCTCTCTCTCTCTCTCTCTCTCTCTCTCTCTCTCTCTCTCTCTCTCTCTCTCTCTGTCTTCCATCTCTCCCTGTGAATGTGGGCACCTCTTTATCTGTACCTGAAACCTCACCTCTCAAAAGTTTAATAAAAAATCTGGCCACACTCTCCCTCACACCAGACATCAAGCCCAAACTTCTAATCAAATTCTGTACCCAAGATTTCCCTACATATCCACTGGATAATGGCAATCATTGGCCTCCAGAAGGCTCCTTAGATCCAAACCTCCTCTTGGACCTTTTTAATTACTGCCAGCATCTGAAAAAGTGGAGTGAGATTCCCTGTATTGAATGTTTTAGCCTTCTCGCACAGCACCCTGTCTCAGCTCCTCCTGCCCTCCCTCTCAGGTCCTTCTTGCTTGCAAACCCCTCTCTTCCCCTAGTTCTACTCCAAACTTCGCAGATTCTTCCTCATTCGACCCAGCAGATCAACCCCCACCTTATCCCCCAGCCCCAACTGACCCTTCTCTCCCGCAAAATCCTCCTCTTCCTCTGCCTGATTCCACGGATCCTCAACCTTCCATTTCATCCCCCTCCCTTCCCCACTCTTCTGCCTGCTCCACCTCCTCCTCTTCCACAGAGACATTCCATTCCCCTCCCTCTCCTTCCTGTCCACCGCCTGCCTCTTTCAGTCCTCCTGTTACCAAGTCTAAGGGACTCCTTCCCACCCCCAAGACAATCGCACCCCTTCGTGAGGTAGCTGGTCCCAAGGGTGTCATCAGAGTCCACGTGCCCTTCTCCATGTCGGACATTACTCAGCTAGAGAGGAAGTTAGGCTCTTTCACCACTGACCCCACCACTTACATTCGGGAGTTTCAATGGGTACTGCAAGCATATAGCCTCACTCATCATGACATCTACATGCTCTTGGCCAATAAACATCTCCCCAAGGAAAGGCAATGGTTCTGGGAGCTAGCCCAAGCCCATGCTGATGAAAATCATAGGACCAATCATAACCACCCACAGGCCCTCATGCTGTCCCAGAGCAGGATCCCCTATGGGCTTACAGTCTAGTGACCTTTTTACATCCTGCCTCTTGGCGGGACTGAAAAAGGCCACCCGCAAGGCTGTTAACTTTCAAAAGATGCAGGAGGTCATTCAAAGGAAGGAGGAAACACCTTCAGAATTCCTGGATAGACTAACCAAGTCCCTTCAGCAGTACACAAACCTCGACCCAGAAACCCCTGATGGCCGTCATGTCTTAATGACATATATTCTGGCCCAAAGCTACCCTTACATTAAAGCCAAGCTTAAAAAGTTTGAACAGGGCCCTGCTACTCCTCAGACCAAAATCCTCGCTGTCACTTTCAAGGTTTTTCATGGTAGAGAGGATGAAAGTGAATTCCGTAGGCAGAGGGCTGAAAATGCCAAACTCCAAATGTTGGTGCAGCTCATTCAGAGAAGGCCATCACCATGCCGTCCCAATATGACCCCCCCTGGAGCTTGCTTCAAATGAGGTAAGGAGGGACATTGGACCAGGAATTGTTCTTCGCCGAGGACACCCTACAACCCCTGCGCAAAATGCCATCAAAGTGGACACTGGGGGGCAGACTGCCCAACAACCCAGAAGGGAGGATGGTCTGCTGCCCAGCAACCCCAGCCTCACCTGGGCTTGGCAGAGGAGGATTGACGGAGTCCTGGGCCTTCCCTCCAGACTATTACCATCAAGAATCAAGAGCCTAGGGTCAGCTTCCTGGTGGATGGACGCTTCATTAACTTCCTCTTGGATACTGGTGCCGCTTTTTCGATTTTGAGGGAGTATTAGGGTCCTACCACACCCTCAAAAACTCCTATTGTCAGGGTAGGAGGTAAAAAGATTTTTCCTCAAACCCCCCCCCAATCATCTTATATGCAGCGATCCCTTTTGTCCTTCACTCACTCCTTTCTTGTTATGAGCCATTGCCCCATTCCCTTTCTGGGAAGGGACATACTCTCACTATTAAATGTCACCATTCACTTATCACCCCACACCTCTCCTACCTCTCATTTCCTCATGATATTCCTAGGGGCAGATACACCTCCTTCATGCACTCTCCCACGACTATCTAAACCATTTAACCCTGAGGTTTGGGACACAATTACACCCTTTATGGCTAAATGCAGTCCTATTCATATTGTCTTACGGGACCCTTCAAGATATGTTAGTCAACCACAATATCCACTCACAACCACATCCCTCCTTGGATTAGAACCCATCATCCAGGATTTATTATGAAAGGGATATCTTAGGCCTACACACTCTCCTTTCAACACACCCATTCTGGCAGTTAAGAAACCTAACGTGTCCTACAGGCTGGTTCAAGAACTTCGCCTTGTCAACTCCTCTGTGGACCCCATCCACCCGCTAATGCCCAACCCTTACACCCTTCTCTCTCAGATCCATGCCACTACTACTCACTTCTCAGTCCTAGATTTAAAAGATGCATTCTTTTCTATTCCCTTGTTCTCAGAATCTCAGGATATCTTTGCTTTTTCATGGACTGACTCTCACACCCGCCATTCTCATCAGCTTACCTGGACTGTCCTCCCATAGGGATTCAGGGATAGCCCCCATCTCTTTGGCCAATTTCTTGCCCAGGACCTCACATCCTTTCACCTGACCTGTCCTGACTCTACTCTACTTCAATATGTCTATCACCTTCTTCTATGTAGTCTTTCTGGGAACACTCTCAATCCCACACCGCTCAGCTTCATAAATTCCTAGAAGACAAGGGATATAGGGAGTCTCCCCACAAGGCCCAGGTTTCCCAGTCTTCGGTCACCTATCTTGGTTTTTGCCTTACACCCGGGAAAAAGGAAATAACACTGGATAGGAGGCAACTCCTCTGTGATCTTTCAGTGCCCTATACGAAAGCCAAAATACTATCATTCCTAGGATTAGCAGGTTATTTTAGGGCCTGGATCCCAAATTATTCTCTTCTCTCCAAACCCCTGTATGACCTAGCAAAGGGACCCCCTAGTGAATCTCTTGCCTCTTTTCCCATCTACCACTTCCGCAGGCTTCAGCAACTCCTCTTAAAGGCACCTGCCCTTCACCTTCCAGATCTTTCAAGAACATTTCATCTATATGTCCATGCAAAAGGGGTGCAAGCACTTGGGGTCTTAGGTCAAAACTATGGGCGTACATTTGCACCTGTGTCATATTTGTCCAAGCAACTATACCCTACCATCCGTGATTGGGCCCCTTGCTTAAGAGCTCTGGCTACTGGACAAATTTTACACAAAGAAGCCTCTAAGCTGACTTTTGGGGCCCCTTGAACTATCCACTCCCCACATCACTTGAAGGATCTTTTAGCTTAAAAGGGCCTTCAAACTCTCCCTACATCCAGATTTCTGTCGCCCCTCACTTCCTTTCTGGAAAACCCTAATGTTATTTTCCTCCCCTGCTCTGCACTGAACCCTGCCTCACTGCTCCCAATGACTCCCATGTCTCACATACCAACTCATAATTGCTTACAAACCTTAGATGATTTCCTCCCCTGTTATTCTTCCATTTCTGAGAGACCACTCAGCAAGCCTGACCTTATCTGGTTTACTGACAGCAGTTCCTTTAGGGAGAACGGAACTCATTACTCTGGATACGCTGTATTTTCAGCCACTGAGATTATAGAGGCCAAAGTTTTGCCTTCAGGAACTACAGACAAGTAGGCTGAACTTATAGCATCCACTCGTGCCTGCCTTCTAGCACAAGGCAAATCCCTCACCCTCTAAACTGATTCAAAATATGTCTTCCATATCTTATTATCCCATGCTGATATTTGAAAGTAGCGAGGCCTACTTACCACCAAAGGTAATGCGATCACTAATTCAGCTTTTATAACCAATCTAATAGAGGCCACTTACCCACCCAGTTGGGAGTTGTCCATTGTAGGTCCCATCAGAAGGACGGCTTTCTTATCACTGAGGGCAATGCCAAAGCTGACCATGCGGCACGAATGGCTGCTACCACTTTCAATTATGGCCTCCATGGGGGGCATATAATGGCCACTTTAGACAGCTCATCTGAAGCCCCTACGTCTTTCAGTAAGAACAAGCATCTTTTCAAGTTCCTTCATACTCTATTCCTTTCCAATTCTCAGTCTTTGACCCTCTTTTTACAGAGTTTCTTTTCCCTCACCCCCTCTGACAAGCCATGCTACAGAATATAGCCTCTAATTGTCAGGTCTGTCAGCGGACCAACCCTCATACTCCTTTAAGGCCCAAACCTTTCCCTTTCCACCAAGCCCGGGGACACATTCCCGCTGCTGACTGGCAGGTAGACTTCACCAACATGCCCACAGTATGGCGCACTAAATACC
Organism: Callospermophilus lateralis; assembly: GCF_048772815.1. Taxonomy (NCBI): domain Eukaryota; kingdom Metazoa; phylum Chordata; class Mammalia; order Rodentia; family Sciuridae; genus Callospermophilus; species Callospermophilus lateralis. Next base: position 119,166 of record NW_027514590.1, read on the forward strand.
TCCTTGTCTTTGTGGACACTTTCTCTGGTTGGGTTGAGGCATTTCCCACTTCCAATAAAAAGGCTTCCACTGTATCTTCAATCTTACTGACAGACATCATCCCCAGGTTTGGTATGCCCACTTCCCTACAATATGACAATGGCCCTGAGTTTACTTCTAGGATCACACAAAAGGTCTCTCAAGTCCTCTCCTTCAAGTGGCATTTCAACTGTCCATATTTCCCCCAGGCTTCAGGGAAAGTGGAAAGGGTAAATCGTACTCTAAAGGAAGTCCTTACCAAATTGACAATGGAATTAAACATAGACTGGTTCAAACTCCTTCCCTTGGCTTTGCTTCGAATCAGAGCTCTCCCTAAGAAACCATCTTTACTGTCTCCTTTTGAGATAATGTATGGAAGACCTCTTATAACCCCTGGGTTGGTCATTTCACAAGGACCTCTCACCCGAGATTTGTCTTTGCCTCTCTTGCTCCATCTCCGCTCGGAACTCTGGAAATATTAGGACTGGCTTCTTCCGGACGCAGTCTCCTCTCGAAACACTCCTCCCTTAACACCTGTTAGTCTAGTCTATTATAATACCCCAGAGGAGAAAGGGACTCTTGCCCCAAAATGGGAAGGCCCCTATCCTGTCATTCTCTTTACCCTTACCGCCGCCAAACTCTCCTTACCAGACAACTGTCTCACTCCCTGGATTCACATGTCTAGGTTGAAGCCACATCACCAGGAGGCCCCACCTGCTGAAGACAGGGCCACCCCAGAGGAACTCCAAGAATCACCTACTGAACCTCCCCTTTACTCCTGCTCTCCACACCCATCTCACCCATTTTAGTTGTGGCTCACACGGTTTTCCTTGCAGCCCAATTCCTCTTAAAGAAGGCACAATGAGCTCTCCCAACACCCTAGTCATCTCTAACTGCTTGTTTTTTGTGCTCTGCTTATTTTCTGTGCTCTGTCAGGACTGGTCTTTACCCTCCTCACCTACCATGCATTTATTCACTTTTCGGGAACGATACTCAGAACATGGCATGCAGAAGGTCTGCGCAGTGGATGCAACTACTTGCTTCATCCACAACTGCACCTCTATTTCCCTAAAATTGTCACCTTCAAGTACCTTCGTCCCTGGTAGCTGGAACTGGCCTTTCATTTGCTTCCTTTTTGATCAAACAAAAGACTATTGTCATTGGTGGCCTGAGATTTATAATGGGTGCCCCTATTGGTCATGCATGTTCCATGATGAACTTGGTAGCTATTCTTACCACTCATTTGGTTACCCTGAAGGGTGGACTTCTAGTTACATAAAGTGGCATAAAGGCTCTTCATCCAGTAACAATGGATGGTATACTTTAGATAAACCTGACCCCAAGGCCAAACGATGGGGCTATGTTGAGTTTGTTGTCTATGCTCGGACAACCTCAGTCAGACCCACAGGGTGGATGACTATTGGCCGCACCCTGATTATGCAACCTAAGGCAACCATTCAGGTAGTCGAACACATTAAGGACTCAGAATCAAAACTTCGAGATCATATCCATAGCTCATCCAAAGAGGATTTAGAGCCTTCAACCCTCTCAGGTCCCCCTCCCACATGGCTCAATTTGCTACACCAAACTTTTTGATTATTAAACTCCACCCCTCTTTCTGTGCCTACTTCTCAGTGCTTTCTCTGTGCTTCACTTAGTCGTCCACTTCTAGCAGCAGTCCCATTAGCGGCAGGAAATATTCCAGCAAAACCCTACAATTTCTCTAAAAAGGACAACCCCTACATGTGACACGTATCCCACTGTGGGAAAGTTATTCCACCAATACTTTATTTCCTTTCATCTGTTTCCACCTGCCAATAATGAATCCTTTACCCATTTGTTCCTTGAGCTACAGCACCCCATAGAGCCCTGTGTTTATGCAACCTGGACATTTCCTCTGGTGTAATGGGTCTTTAAGTACCTCAACCATCAATGTCTCTGGCGCCTGTTTCTTGGTTACTGTAGTTCCTCAGCTATCTTTGTATACTCCCACAGAATTCTGACAGTTGGCCCTACCTTCCCGCACCCGTAGGGTAGTCTTTCTGCCGGTTCTGGTAGGCCTCATTTTAACAACCTCAGTGACGGGTCTCGGACTCTCTGGTGGATCTATAGGTCATGCTCTATGGGATCCAATGACCTTCAACAAAAACTGCAGGAAACACTCAATACCATGGCTGAGTCTCTGGGTTCCTTGCAGCGGCAGGTTACTTCATTGGCACAAGTGGCTTTACAGAACCAAAGGGCAATTGATCTTCTCACTGCAGAAAAAGGGGTTACATGCCTATTCCTCAGAGAGGAATTTTGCTATTATGTTAATGAATCTGGGCTAATAAAAAAAAATGTTGTTAAATTGCAGGAATTATCGACCCAATTGCTCAAACCTACCTCCTCCAATCCCATAACGGGGTTCTTCCAATCCTATCTTGCCATGTACTTAGTACATATCTTGGGGCCAATTATTTGGATGCTCCTTTTTTGTGCTCTCTTGCCCTGCATAATGAAATGCCTTCAAACCCAACTGCATAAAATTCCTAATCAAACTTTCAACCAGCTTTTGCTTAGTCACTACCAGCCTCTGATGACCGATGAATCCCCAACATCTCCAAGAGAACAGTTCACTCAGTGATGAAGCTCACTACCAAGCACGATGGAATGCAATGGGTATTAGACAGCGGGAGACAACGAGCTCGGAGAACCTCTTAATCTGCCATCCTGGATTCATAGTCTTTACCACCTTCTAAGCTTTCTCATGGCCCTTGGCCTCTTCTATGTCAGTCCCCCCACATGGAACTTCTGCCAAAAATTGACATTTGCTTTAATTTTTATCTTCATTCTGTTTTTATTCGCTCTGATCTTCTTCAGGTGCTGGCGACACCATGTCCAGGCAACGCTTCCAGTATTTCCTTGAGTCTCTGTTACAGGACCAGTGGCTGATACCAACAATCTCTTCCATCCAGGACTGGTTCCATGCCATCGACATCTTTGGCTTCAGGGAACATTCAATGACTTCACCTCTATGAAAATAGCTGTCTATAGCCACTGGGTTTTATTTCTGGCTGCCATGATATCCCCATACCTGCCCCCTGAGCATTCCTCCACTTCTCTTTCTAGGCCCCACACCACCCCCACACAGCAGGAAGCAGCCAGATCTGACAAACGATGCCCCACTTCCTAAGAAAACAAAAAGGGTGGAATGTTGGGAAAAGAATAAATGGCAGCCATACCCCAGAGAAAAACCCCAACATGGCGCCTAAAGACTTCTTCTTCCTACCTTCTTCATTTCTGCAGTGGCGCAAAAATTTCCCGCCCTTGTGAACTCTCCCGCCAGCGCCAATTTCAAATCTCGCTTGTGGGGAACCTTAGCCCCAATGAGAACTAATTCCTGGGCTCTGGAGCTGATATTTGAAAGAACTTGTCAATAAACGTGTTGCTGCCATTTATCTAAGCCATACCATCTCCCCCTTAGTTCTATATAAGCACACAGCTTTTAGCAATAAAATTGGAATTCTCCCGGTGAAGTGTCATTGTGTGGGGAATTATTTCACTCATGTTCAGCAACAGGATATCCAAAGGTTCTCCAGTGCCACCTGGTAATGGGAATTTCAGAAATTTGATAGTATTTATTTAGCCATTTTTGAAGGATGAAGTTGGAGTCACTGTGCGTTTCAATTAATGCAGGAACCATTATGTGGTGAGGAAGCTCATTTAAATGAAATCTCTGGAGAAATCTCACAGGAAAGGCTTCCCAAAAAGTGGCCAAAAGGTCACATGAAGCCAGGATCATTGAGGTCTACAATATGAGTTCCATTTGTGTTTAGACTCTCAATTATGGCTGCCACGTCTTTCAAAATAAAATCATGTGATATCCTGGCTGAGATTCTCACTGCACTGTGGAAAGACACCCTGGCCCTCGATCTCAGTTTTCAAGGGCGCATCTCATGCGTGGCCTCCTAAAATCCCAACACATTTCATGGCAATACTTCTTGAGGTAAATTCCAGAACTCAGTCTCTAAGAGGAATCATGCCAGAATTCAAGCCCAGGTGGATCCAGTTATCTCTTCCAACCGCCAAACAAATGACCACAATTAAAACCAAACACTCCCACATGGCCCTCATCTTCTTCCATATAGACACTTATCATAACCTCTGGCTGGAGTTTTTCATGAGGGGTGCAGCCCAAGACAGTGTCAAAAATTAGCTCCCTTGCCCCTCATTTGCCTAAAGTCAAGGTGGCCTGGACACCCATCCGGTGAACCAGGAGTGATCAGATAGGCTAGCTGTTAATACTGCTCTGCATCTCCAATTTGAGGCCTACTGACTGTCAGGTATAGATTCTTTATATGATTTGGAGCCATGAGAAAACCCAAAAACCTATGGGTTAGCCTCTGCAGGGCTGTGCATAACTCATTTGAACCAAAGGATCCGTATTCTCACTTGATGGTGGTCAGGAACCTTACAAATGAATGCGAGAGACTTCATTCACAATAATTGCTCTTTTGGCCATTTTGGTTTTGGATGCACACATGGGATCTCTCTTTACATCCATCAGGTGCTGAGAATCTAAGCCACAACCTCACACAGGGCCAAGAGGCTGATTCAGACACATCCCTTTCCAAAGCAATTAAGCAAAGAGCCACAGGTGAGGCCCATTCATTTCCATTTGAAAACTGTTTTCTTCAGGCTTCACAAAGGGGTGGCCTGAGGCAAAGACCTTCCTGACATTCAGGGAAACAGAACAATTGATAAGCAAAAGGCCGAAAGCATGGTTTCTCCACTGAGACTTTCTTGGTCACACTGATATCTGAGTTTTCTGAGATGCTCGCCATTCCCTTCAGCTATCCAGGACATGGCAATGTCACAGAGCTTGGAGGTGGTACATATTTTGGACACAAAACCATGAGACTATTCTGGAGAGTGGTGAGAATTCTGGAAGAAACAGGAACTTAAGAAGGTAGCAGGTGTTGCCCATGGATAAGGCAAGCTGCAGTCCATTCATAAATTGGGCAGGATGAATGCCGGGAATCTTTCTACTATACAGGACATATCAATTGTTGCATTCTATTTTCTAATGTCTACAACCACGGACACAGTGCGATACACAGAAATAGAAAGACTTGCCTTGTCCAACGACTTACTAGAAGAAGACCACTCCAAATCAAACAAACCGTCTTTCCTACCTATTCTCAGATCATGAGACAAAACCACAAAATCACACCCACCCCACAAAGACACCTCCTTCCCCCATGTAACTCTGTGACTATCCAGAGTTTCCTCTGAGTGGTGGGCCATACTATGTTCCCCCAAAATGGCCTGTCCTATCTCAGATCTGGTCTCCTTGGCCAACTCTGTGAAGTTGTCAGGAGCCTGCGGTGAACCACTACCTACTTTCTCAGGAAAGGCCCCTATTCAGAGCTCTACTGGTATTTGGCCATCCTCACATATGTAGGTACCAAGAAAGACTGACACTCTCCTTGGTAAATTCAAACAAGTGAGCCTACTGGGTCTGGGACTGGACTGGCTCTGGGTGCCTGGCTTCCTGGATCCCAAGTTAAGAGAGTTCCATCACCAAGGAAGTGAGGTAGATCACTTCTTCAGGAACTGAATGAGGTCATTGCCTTGACAACCACTTTGTTCTAACAGTTGCTTTCAAGAGTCCCATGAGATGGAGGCTGCCCCTACTTCCTGTGACAATTTCACAAGTTAGAATGGTATATAAACCATGGGCACCCGGGAACAGCTCTCCACCTAGGACTGGTTTGGTTTATCTTCTCTACATTAAGAAGAGAGAGGCTGATTCATACACATCCCTTCATGCTGACAAGGTTGTTTGCCATCGAAGATGACTTTTCTCTCTCAGGTCTTTCGTAGCTGCCTACATCTTCTCAAGGGATCGTTTCTGCATGGACCTTTGATGTTCTCAACAGGTGGAACATGCCCTACATTCCTGTATTTTAAGAGCAACCCTGTCCCTGCTGTTCTGTAAAGTTCGATTGAGAGAACAGTGTATGGTTTGGGTTAGTAACATGTTCAATTTGGGGTTAGGAATCCTTCTGCATGACGAATAATGGTATTGGGAAACTATGATATTTACAAGAATATATAGGTGAAATATAAGTATAAAAACAGAAATCTAGGGAAGATATGAAGTCCAGAAGGGCATTGGGCCCTTAATTGGTACACTTAGCTTTGAATTATTTTCTGCAAAAATGTCTCAGATAAATCTATATACAATGGCATAGGAGCTTGTACCTTGGATGATTGAATGTCGAATAGAACATCCACTCAAAAAGGGATTGTCGGTAGGATTGGAAAGATAGTCAGTAGGTTTACAAAGAAGAGTGAGAATAGGATTTAGACCAAAAGTTTTTAAGCAATAGGGTTTCAGGTAGACAGTGAATGTAAATGTCAGCACAAGTGAAGAGTCAGTCACAATGATGAACAGGGGAAAATATGTAGGAAAATAGATATAAATAGAGACATTACTAAATCAGGCAAAGTATAAAGTGAGTGATAGGAGTAGACATTTTCAACAGGCTTGAGGTTGAATATATAATCTTAGGAACAAACAAAAATGTAGTCACCAATAAGATTGACATTTGAGAGCATTAGGCCACCTGGACATGGAAGGTTTTAGTAATCCATGCTCACTTTCCATTTAGGCTTTGGTACAACCTTAAGGGTGACCTTTGATTTTTTTGTCCAGAATATTACTGTGATAAAATGTATATATAGATCAGGTGACATGAGTATTTCTTCCACCATTTTTTGAGGAATATTTTGAAAACGTATAAATTAGTATTGAGGGTAAAAATAGGTGTACCCTGTGTCTATGAATATAGAGATAATGCATGAATAGACCATACAGTTAATAAATAATATAACTGGTTCCACTTTAAATAATGTACTGAATTGATATCTGAAAATACATAAGAAATCATATATTGATATATAATCATTCATAACAACTAGTTATACGTCTAATTGTAATCCTAGGGTTATGGTTTATCATGAAGAGTGTGTGAGTTTTGCTTCAAAAGTGATTGTGGAAATCAAAAATAATGTGTTTGGAAAGAAGTCTCATGAAAAGACCAGTTTGAAAATGGCGGAACACGTGTTTTCTGAAGCAGAAAGTGATTGAAAGTGAAATAAATGCCTATAAATTTGTGAACTTGTGGATGAAATATATATCCAATAATGTGCATAAACTGAAGAAATAGTAATGTACTAGTTTTGAATAAAAATGAACTTCAAAATACTTATCATGTCCCATAGGAATCTACTTACATTGATGTGAAAATGGATCAGTTACTGTAGAAATATTAGGATTTATATGCACCATTCACTGAAGTTAGTTTGCAATACTAGGAAAAAAATACGTATATCAGGTGAATGAATATTTCTGAGAATAATCTTGTGAAAAGTTGATTATAAATCCACATACATAATCATGAATGAATTTAGGGAGTGTATAATAAGACACATATATTAAATATTTTGAAATATCTGGAGAGAATATATATATATATATATATATATATATATATATATATATATATATATATATATATCTCCACACACAGATTTTAAAAATTAGCAATATATATGCCAATCGAATTACACCGTGAAATATGTATCATCCACAGATCCAAAAATATTCATTTTACTGGATATGGATTTATGTATAACTTTTTTCAACTAGGAAGCTCACCCATAGGTTGAATTTTCAGGTCAAACAGCGTTTAAGAGGAGTGATGTCTTCTCACACTTTGTATCTGCCAAGTCATGTAACTCACAAGAATGTACGTGTGATACCAGGTAGGATTCTATATGTGCATATAAAAATACATGTGCTGAATAGAATACAGAGAAAGGGAGACAGGAATTCACATATTTGTTAACTTTAAAAGCACATGGAAACTATTTCAACAAAAAACTGACTAGATTTATAACTCCTACCCTATATAATGCAAAAGGCAAGTCCAAGTAAACAACATGCCTCCTCTGAACTGCATGTATTTCTATTCTGTTTCCGTTATTTTTCTCCATCATATTAGGATTAGTATTCAGAATCTAGCAGGGCATGTGTTAGTGTCAGGGATTCAGTATTTCAAATGTAAAATAGAAAAATGAATCCAATGTGTATGAAAATATGTGCTAAACAAAATCTTCCCACTCTCATCCAGAACAATTCCTTGACATTTTTTTCGCCCAAAGTAAGACACAATTAGAGGAGAAGAGTAATAAAATCTGTGAATAATATGCTCAGGAGTTTACAACCTTGGAAGTGGTAGAGGAGTTTCCCTAGTATGGGACAGGGTAAACACTCCATAAACATGGAGCTCTGCTGGCCTAAATACTTCTTGAGAAACTGCCTCTGAGTTTGGGCACTTGAAATATATGTTGTTGTCAGGAGCTTTAGCTTCTTTTTAGTGAGACTATCAAAGCTGTGTCTGCATCTATGTGACCTGGAGGACATGGTTTCTTATTTTCCAATGAACATGAGACAGCAGTGCTGAATTCTCTCTTTGTAAGTAAACTGTGGCCACTGGGGGCTAAGGGTATTCCCATGTGGACTGGGAAGCCATTTGGTCATTCTCCACTTTTCGTGGTGTTTCTTGCTGCTGCACTGGGACTTTGGCATTTGCTTCATGAAATAAAAGAAGTTCAACTGGGACACAGTTCTGGAGGCAATTCTTTCATGTGTGGTTGGTCAGGGTCTGCAGGAGAATGCACCAACCAGGCTTCTATCCCACATAGCTTGGCCCCATGTCCATAGTAACCTGATTCTAAACATTGCCCGGAAACATCTCCATATAACCAGAAGCCTTTACATGGAAGGGTCTGCTGGCTGCACCATGTAAGTCACAAGCCATTTGGGATCCAATGGCAGATCCACATGGCCCCACCACAAATTTTTTATCACACACCTGCCTACCACTGCTCTAGGCCCACTACTCAGCAGGTTCGAACATCCTGCATCTCTGTTCTACACCATTTTCATGAAACCCACTCAATCAAGGCACTGTCTTGCATATTTACGATCAGCAACAGGACATCCAAAGTTTCTCCAGTGCCACCTGGTCATGGGAATTTCAAAAATTTCATGGTATTTATCTAGGCATTTTTCAAGGATGACGTTGCAGGCACTGTGGGTTTCAATTCATTCAGGAACCTTTAAATGGTGAGGAAGCTCATTTCAATGAATGCTCTGTAGAACTCTCACAGGCAAGGCTTCCCAAAGAGTGGCCAAAATGTCACATGAAGCCAGGCCTATTGAGGTCTACAATGTGACGTCCATGGGTGTTGTGACTCTCAACAATGGCTGACAAGTCTTTCAGAATCAAATCATGTGATCTTCTGGCTGAGATACCCAGGGCTCTGTGGAAAGCCACCCTGGGCCTAGATCTCAGTTTCCAAGGGTGATTCTCATGGGTGGACTCCTAAAATCCCAACAAAATTCATGGCAATACTTCTCTGAATTCAGTCTCTAAGGGGAATCACACCAGAGTTCAAGCCCAGGTGGTCCCAGTCATGTCTTCCAACCGGACACAAATGACCAAAATTAAAACCAAAACCCTCCCATATGGCCCTCATCTTCTTCCATATAGACACTAATCACCACCTCTGGCTGAAGGTTTCCATGAGTGGCGGAGTCCAAGAGAGTGTCCAAAATAACTCCCTTGCCCCTCATTGGCGTAAATTCAGGGTGGTCTGGACACCCTTCATGTGAAACAGGAGTGATCAAATATGCTAGACGTTAATACTTCTATGCTTCTCCAATTTGTGGAAAACTGAGTGTCAGGTATATATTTTTATGTGATTTGCAGTCATGAGAAAACACAAGCTCCTCTGCAGGTCTTTGAAGAACCCATTTGACCCAAAGGATCCCTATTCTCACTTGATGGAGTTCAAGAACTTTAAAGAGGAAGGCGACAGACTTCATCCACAAGGACTGCTTTTTGGCCATTTTGGTTGTGGATGCACACATGGGATCTCTCTTTACATCCACCACGTGCTGAGTATCTAAGCCACAACCTCACACAGGGCCAAGAGGCTGATTCAGACACATCCCTTTCCAAAGCAATTAAGCAAAGAGCCACAGGTGAGGCCCATTCATTTCCATTTGAAAACTGTTTTCTTCAGGCTTCACAAAGGGGTGGCATGAGGCAAAGACCTTCCTGACATTCAGGGCAACAGAACATTAGGTTAGCAAACGGCCCAAAGCAGTGTTTCTCCACTGAGACTTTCCTGGTCACACTGATATCTGAATTTTCTGAGATGCTCGCCATTCCCTTCAGCTATCCAGTACATGGCCATGTCACAGAGCTTGGAGGTGGTACATAACTTGGTCACAAAATCATGAGCCTATTCTGGAGAGTGGCCAGAATTCAGGAAGAAAACAGAAACTTAGGAAGATAGCAGGTGTTACCCATCCATAAGGCAAGCCGCATTCCTTTCATACATTGGGCAGAAAGAATTCTGGTAAGCTTTCTACTAGCCTGGACACATCCTTTGATGCATTCTCTTTTCTAATGTCTACAACCATGGACACAGTGGGATACACAGACATAAAAACACTCGCCTTGTCAAATCACTTGTTAGAAATCGTCCACTCAAAACCAAACAAACTGCCTTTCCTACCTATTCTCAGAACATGAGACAAAATCACAAACACACACTCACACCCACAAAGTCACCTCCTTTCCCAAAGTAGGTCTCTGACTATCGGGTGTGACCTCTGACTGGTGGGCCGTACTATGTTCCCATCAAATGGCCTGTTCTGTCTCAGATCTGGTTTCCTTGGCCAACTCTGTGAAGTTGTCAGGAGACAAAAGTGAGCCACTTCCTGCTTACTCAGGAAAGGCCACTCTTCAGAGCTTTCCTGGCATTTGGCCATCCTCACATCAGTAGATACCAAGAAAGACTGACTCTGTCTTTGGTAAATCAAAAGAAGTGAGACCACTGGGACTGGGCCTGGGACTAGATTTGTGTGCCTGGATGCCTGGATCCCAAGTTCAGAGAGGTCCATCACCAAGAATGTGAGGTGAGGTCACTTCCTTCAGGAACTGAATGAGGTCAATGCCTTGGCAAGCACGTTGTCCTAACATTTGCTTCCAAAGGTCCCATGAAATGGAGGCTGTCCCTAATTCCTTTGACACTTTCACAAGTTAGAATGGTATATCAAACATTGGTAACCGGGAACAGCTCTCCACAGAGGCCTCGTTTGGTCCTTCTTCTCTACATAAAGAAGAGAGAGGCTGATTCAGACACATCCCTTCATGCTGACCAGGTTGTTTGCAATGAAAGATGACTTTTGCTCTCTCAGTTCCTTCATAGGTGCCTACAACTTCTCTAGGGATCATTTGCGCTTTGACCTTTGAGTTTCTTAGCAGTTGGAAGATCCCCTACATTCCTGTATTTTAAGACCAACTCTGTCCTTGCTCTTCTCTAAAGTTAGATTGAGGGAACAGTGTATGGTTAGGGTTAATAACAGGTTTGATTTGGAATAGAAATCATTCTGCTGGATGAATAATGGTATTGGGAACCTGCGATATTTTCAAGAATATATAGGTAAAATATATGAATCTGAAAACAAAAATCTAGGTAAGATTTGAAGCCCAGAAGGGCACTGGGCCCTTGATTGGGTATTAAGCATAGGACCTTGTAACTTGGATGATTGATTTTCAAAGAGAACTTCCAGTCAAAATGGATAGTCAGTAGTATTAGGAAGATAGTCGGTATGTTTATAAAGGAGAGTGAGTATAGGATTTGGACCAAAAGTTCTTTAGCTATAGGGTTTCGGGTATTGAGTGAATGTAAATGTCAGCACATGTGAAGAATTAATCACAATGATGAACTGGGAAAAATATGTAGGAATGCAGATATCAATAGAGACTTTAGGAAATCTGGCAAAGTATAGTCGGTAGTGAAATGTTAATAAAATAGATTCTTGTCACTTCCTGTTTTTCTGTATGCTTAATAAAACACTGTTGAAATCTTGAGAAGTGATTTCTAATCTTTTTCCCAGAATGTGCTGTCCCCAACTGCCAAACTTCAGAATGTACTCCCTCACCCAGTTGCACGCAAACTGCTCACCCGCCCAGGCCCATCAATAAACTTTCCTCCCTGCCCTCTTCAAGGAAAGTATATAAGCTCTGCTTAAGCTGTTCTCAGGGTTCTCTGCTCTATTCAAATGAGCTCTGAGCCCCAGCATGCTGGACCCCCAATAAACCCTTTGTTTTTGCATGAGAGAGTCTCTTGGTGGTCTCTTCCCCCAATGCTCTTCCGATATTTATATATGGAGGTTCCACCGAAATCCAGCAGTGGTGAACGAGAGACCCCAATGGGCTACTCTCAGGGTAAGTAAGGCACCTCTTTCTGGTTTCAGGTTTCAGGTTAGGGCTTGGCAAAATGGCTGTCGATGAAGTGTGTGAGCTCTCTTTGATGGTGGCTGGCAGACGTGTCACCGAGCCACAAGCCAAGTCCCTGGGGGACGCCACAGAGGACTCGGGAATCGAGGAATAATAGTCTCCTCGACTCAGTGATACTTTGTTTCAGATTCGGTATTGCCAGCCCATCGGGTTTTGCCACCTGCTCAGTCTTGGTCTCAGTGTTGGACGTCCATTGCCTGTCTTTATTGTTTTCTCTTGTCTGTGTCCTGTGTCGTTGATTTAATGTTTGTGTATCTTTCATTATGGGACAGATCACTTCAATGCCTCTGTCCCTGACCCTTGATCTATGGACCAAAGTCCGCATAAGGGCTCAGAATGTTTCTTTTTCAGTAAAACGCTGGACCTGGCAGACTCTGTGTGCCACAGAATGGCCCACCTTTGGATTCGTATGGCCCCTAGAAGGATCTTTCTACTTCCCACTAATTTAAAAAGACAGAGATATTGTCTTACAGCCAGGGCCACATAGCCATACTGATAAACAGGAATATACCTTAACTTGGCAGGACCTCTGCAAATCTCCTCCTCCGTGGGTGAAGCCTTTCCTTGCTGTGTCCCCGTTCCTACTCCTTCCCCCACGATCTCTCAACCCCTCTGCTCCTCCTCCTCCTCCACCCTCTGTTCTCCCTGAGTCACAAGATTTGACTCTACTGGACTCTCGTCCCCCTCCTTATCTTCTACCCTTGTCCCACAACACCCAACACCCTCTAAGTGATTCTCCAGCTGCTGACTCAGCCTCTCCGCAATTGGAGGAAGCTAAGCCAGCCCAGTGCCCTCCAGATAACTCCCCTGCATCACACACAGCCCCTCCTCCCCTGGAGACAGCTGGAGTTGCTAAAGGAACTCGCCGGTGGCAAATGATTGAAAACCCTGGAACTCCCGTGTTGCTTCCCTCCATCCCTAAGGGCCAATGATTGACGATGGCCATAGGGAAAAAATGCAAGCCTACCAGTATTGGCCTTCTCCTCTTCAGACCTATATAAATGGAAAAATAACAATCCCCCTTTTACCGAGGACCCAACCTGGCTCTCAGGTCTGGTGAAGTCATTGATGTTTTCACACCAACCTACTTGAGATGACTGCCAACAACTCCTAGGGACTCTCTTCATGACAGAGGAACAAAAGAGAATCCTCCTGGATGCTAGAAAAAAGTATCCTCGGACCAAATGCGTGACCGACACAACTTCCCAACATATTCAAAGCCGGTTTTCTCTTGAAACGACCCAACTGGGACCCCAACACCTTTGAAGGTAGGGAGCATCTGTCCACTTATCGCCGGGCTCTAATAGTGGGTATCTTAGTGGCCGCTAGGTGACCAACTAATTTGGCCAAGGTAAGAGAGATTATTTAAGGGCCTGATGAATCTCCCTCTATGTTCCTAGAGATAATTATGTAGGCATATAAGAGACATACTCCTTTCGATCCTCAGGCAGAGGATCAAAAGGCATCTGTCACAATGGCCTTTATTGGGAAAGCTGCCCTGGATATTAAAAGAAAGTCACAATGCTTAGATGGATTACAAGATATGACTTTGAGGGATTTAGTCAGAGAACCCGAGAAGGTATACTTTAAGAGAGAAACTGAGGAAGAGAAGGGAGCTGAGTGAGGATAAAAGAAACAAAAGACAGACTAAGGCATTGACTAAGGTCCTGGTCACAACAACAAATAGGCCAGAAATTAAGAAACAGAGAGACAGGAAGGGATACCTGGGCACACACTAGAGGCCACCCCTGGCCTCAGATCAATGTGCCTACTCTAAAGAAAAAGGACACTGGGCCAAAGAGTGCCCTAGAAAGAGACAGCCATGCCAGCCAGATATTCTGACTCTGGAGGAATACTAAGAAAGTCCGGGCTCAGATCCTCTCCCTGACCTCAAGGTAACTTTTGAAGTGGAGGGGAACACAATAAACTTTGAAGTAGATACAGGGGGAATATACTCAGCCCGTAAGGCACATTGGGCCCTCTACCGAATAAAAGGTCTCTAATTCAACAGTCTAACAGAAGTAAATATCGGGCTTTGACAACTACGAGGACCATGGACCAGGGAAAAGGAAAAATCCATCACTCCTTCCTAGTAATCCCAGAATGCCTGGCGCCATTGATGGGCAGAGTTCTGCTCACCAAGCTCTGGGCCAAAATAACTTTTAACCCTGAAGGCCCCCAAGTGGAATTTTTTAATCCTTCAGTAACTACTCCTATAATCATGGCTCTAACTATGTCAGTAGCAAGTGTTCATCAACTCACTCACCTTTGTTCAAAGAAACTGCATTCATTCGTGAAGGATCAAGAACACAGTTTTCCACTAACCTACTCACAGCAAAAGGAAATAACTGAATGGGTAAAAAAGCCTGTCAGGTCCATTAATTGGTTAAAGCTTACACTTCCAAGCTTCCTGCAGGAAAGCACCTATGAGGAACCAGACGAGGACAATTCTGGGAAGTGGACTTTACTGAAATTAAGCCAGTAAGGTATGGACTTAAATAACTCCTAGTCTTTGAACATACATTTTCAGGATGTATTGAAGCCTTCCCCACACACACAAAAAAAAAGAAATAAAAAAGAAGAAAAAAGAAACATCGCAAATGGTTGTAAAGAAGATCCTGGAAGATATTTATTCTCCACTTGACGACCAGTAGTCTTAACCCTCATCAGCCCCTTAAGCTGCGATGGCTGATCACAAATCCTACTGGACACGAAGTATGGCCTATCTCGAATACAGCCCCCTTACGAACCTGGTGGCCATCTCTCCACCCAGTCATTTGTCAGCTGGCTATAGGTCTTTCCTATTGGGATATCCCTGATTAACAGGATCCCAGTAAAATTCCATTAAATCCCTTCCGTACCATAGATAATGGAAACAAACATTATAGATGTAGGGACACGTGAGCCAGATGCAGGTTGGCTAGCGTAGCTTACTATGTTTGCCCGGCAGACTATCAAAGCCACAAACAGTCACGGCTGTGGGGGGGGAGAGCAGACTTCTATTGTAAGTCATGGGGATGTGAGCATACAGGGACAGTCAGATGGAACCCAAACTCCTCATCAAATTCTGTACACAGCATTGGCCATATTACGAATTAGATAACCAAAACCGATGGCCCCCAGAGGGGTCTCTAGATCCGCACATTCTGTGTGACCTTTTTAACTTCTGCAAGTGCTCAAAAGGGTGAAAGGAGATTCCGCTATGTGGAGGCCTTCTCTCTCCTTTGCTCACATCCTGAACTATGCTTCTCCAATAGATGCTCACCCTCAGCCTTGCGCTCCAGACTCTCCGCTGTCACTCCCACCTCAGCAACTTGATTTCTCCCCTCCAATATCTAGATCAAAAACCCAAATCTCGACTGGTTCTCAGACCATTGCTCCCTTGCTGAGGTCGCAGGTACTGAGGTACCACTCCATTCACTCACTCCTCTCCTCTCCTGTCAGTGCCCGCACCGGGTCCGACCCAGTCCTCTTACCACCTAATGCAAAGCTCAAACCCGCTGAGAAGAATCCTCAGACCCTAATACAAGATGTAATGAAAATGGCCTTTAATGTTGCTTTGTCATCACTAAAAACAGGTTACTAAGAATTTAAAGTCCCTCACAGGCTTTTTGGAATCTCACTCCCATCTCCCCCTCTGTTCTATCTGTTCTACTGCTCAAGTTTTTGTTGCTATTAAGATCCCAAAGCCCTCTCCCAATATTCTTTTACATCTCTCCTTCCTCATTCTCAGATCCACAGAGCTGCTCTTATCCCTGCCTTCCAAATTGTCCCCCTCTGTACCAGGCCCACAGAAATGTCTTAACTGACCTTCTCCAGAAGTCTTCACCATGGCTGATTTAGGACTTTCAGCAAAAGAGTCCCTATAAAAGAGTTCACTGTAGATAAACTTCCTATTTTTGTGTTGCCCTGGTCTCCTTGGCAACTGGCTAAAAAATTCAGCACTCCTGATCTAGACACACCCTTACTAGTTTTTCACAAAATATTTGAAAAAAAGGCCTCTGGCCTTGAGCTGGGGCTTCACAGAGATGGCTACATTTCTAAGATAAAGAAGTTACAAACTGGGCTGTATGGAAACAGCTGGAAGGGGGAAAAAGAGAAAGGGAAGACACCCCCACCCAGGTGTCCTTGAAAAGTTAACTTGCCCAAACTGAGGAAAAAACAGAAACAAAAACTGCTTTTTGTGAACTTCTGCAGACTGTGAACTTCTGAGCCCCTTCCCTTACGTGTTGGGTACAAAATTCTGAAACTACGTAACTTGGGTTTCAGGGGATTAATTGATTACAACAGAAGCAATGCCCTCTGAATCTGGTTGAAACCAAAAAAGACTGTTTCCGTGTCTTTGGTGCTATCTTAGGTGCCTTGCCTTGTCCGTCCCTACAACAGTATAATTCTATATACTTAAACATTGTTTATGTTTTCATGAAATGGTCAACAGATGTGATTAATTGTGAAATGGTGCAGATGTTTCCCAGAGTGCTCTATCATGACGCAGGTTCATCTGAAGATCAAAGAGGGGGACATACAACCCGGTTCCGGTGGGAACATATGTCCCTCACCTTAGCCATTCTATTACGAATAGGAGTTGCTGCAGGGTTGGGCACAAGAACCACTTCTCTGGTCCATGGGACACAACAAGTGACCCAATTAGAAGCAGCAATAGATCAAAACTTAAAGATTTTAGAAACCTCCATCACAGCTTTGCAGGAATCTTTAACCTCTCTCTCTGAAGTTGTTTTACAGAACAGTCGAGGGTTGGACCTCCTTTTCATGACAGAGGGGGGCCTTTGTGCTTCATTGAGGGAAGAATGTTGTTTTTATGTCGACAATACTGGAGTTGTAAAAAAATCTATGAGTAAATTAAAAAGATGCCTTGAAGAGCAACAACGAGAGAGAGAGGCACAAAAAGGGTAGTTTGAGTCTTTTTTTACACAGTCCCCCTGGTTAATTACGTTTTTATCAACCCTGGCCGGTCCAATAATAATCCTCATATTATTACTAACTATAAAACCCTGTTTCCTCAACCATGTAATTTCTTTTCTCCAAGCTCAAATTGGACAAATTAAAATTATGGTAATACCCCACTAGCAGACATAGAATGTGACACCCCACAAAGATCACTTTTATGATTAAAAGTAGCCAGAAAAAGAAGTGGGGAATGAAAGGTTAATAAAATATGTACTTGTCACTTCCTGTTTTTCTGTACACTTAATGAAACACTGTTGAAATCTTGAGAACTCTTTGCTAATCTTGTTCCCAGAATGTGCTGTCCCCAATTGCCAAACTGCAGAATCTACTCCCTCACCCAGTTGAATAGAAACCTGAACTGTACTTGGATCATTGAATGTAGAAGAGAACATCCATTCAAAAAGTTATAATCAGTTGGATTAGAAAGATAGTCGGTAAGTTTAGGAAGAAAAGTGAGTATAGGATTTGGAACAAAAGTTCTTTAGCAATAGGGTTTTGGTTAGAGAGTCAATGTAAATGTCAACACAAGTGAAGAGTCAGTCACAATGATACACAGGGCAAAATATGTAGGAAAGCAGATATCAATAGAGACATTAGGAAATCAGGAAAAGAATAAAGTGAGTGATGGGATTAGATATTTTCAACAGGGTTGAGGATGAATATATGAGCTTAGGATAAAACAAATATGAAGTCAACAATAGGATTGACATTTGATAGCATTAGCATAGCCCAAGACAGTGTCCAAAATAAGCTTTGTTGCCCCTCATTTGCCTAAATTCCCAGTGGCCTGTACACCCTTCCTGTGTACCAGGAGTGATCAAATAGGCCTGCCCTTAATACTGCTCTGCTTCTCCAATTTGAGTCCTACTGAGTTTCGGGTACAGATTCTTTATGTGAATTGGAAAGATGAGAAAACTCAAGCACCTATTGGATAGCCTCTGAATAGATTTGAAGAACTCATTTGACCCAAAAGATCCCTATTCTCACTTGATCGAATTCAGGAACCTTACAGAGGAAGGCAAAATACTTCATCAACAATGACTGCTCTTTTTGCCATTTTGGATTTTAAGCACCCATGGGATCTTTCTTTAGATCCATCGGGTACTGAGAATATAAGTCAAAGAATCACACTTGGACAAGAGGCTGATTCACACACATCTCTTTCCAAATCAATTAAGGAAGGAGCCAAAGGTAAAGCATATTCATTTCCATTTGAAAAATCTTTCCTTCAGGATTCACAAAGGGTTGGCCTGAGACAAAGACCTTCCTGACTCTCAGGGCAACAGAACAATAGGTAAGCAAATGGCCCAAAGCAGGGATTCTCCACTGAGACTTTACTGGTCACACTGATATCTGAGTTTTCTGAGATGCTCGCCATTCCATTCAGCTATCCAGTACATGGCCATGTCACAGAGCTTGGAGGTAGTAAATATCTTGGACACAAAACCATGAGCCTATTCTGGAGATTGGCCATAATTCAGGAAGAAAACAGCAACTTAGGAAGGTAGCAGGTATCGCCCATCAATAAGGCAAGCCGCATTCAATTCATAAATTGTGCTGGATGAATGCTGGGAAGCTTTCTATGAGACAGGACACATCCATTGATGCATTCTCTTTTCTAATGTCTACAACCATGGACACAGTGGGATACACAGACATAGAAACACTTGCATTGTCAAACGACTTACTAGAAACAGTTCACTCCAAACCAAACAAACCGCCTTTTCTAACTATTCTCAGAACATGAGACAAAACCACAAACCCACACCCGCAATGGCACCTCCTTCCCCCAAATAGGTCTGTGACTCTCCGGAGTGTGCTCTGACTGATGGGCCATACTATGATCCTCCGAAATGGCCTGACCTGTCTCAGATCTGGTCTTCTTGGCCAACAATGTGAAGTTGTTAGAAGCCAGGAGTGAGCCACTATCTGCTTTCTCAGGAAGAGCCCATCTTCCGAGCTTTCCTGGCATTTGGCCATCCTAACATCAGTAGGTATCAAGAAAGACTGACTCTGTCCTTTGTAAATCCAAAAAAGTGAGACCACTGGGACTAGAACTGAGACTGGCTCTGGGTGCCTGGCTTTCTGTATCCCAAGTTCAGAGAGTTCCATCACCATGGAAGTGAGATGAGATCACTTCCTTCAGGAACTGAATGAGATCACTGCCTTGGCAACCACTTTGTCATAACAATTGCTTCCAACGGTCCCATGAGATGAGGGCTGCCCCTACTTCCTGTGACACTTTCACAAGTTAGAATGGTATATCACCCGTAGGCAAAAGGAAACAGCTCTCCACACAGGCCGGGTTTGGTCCATCTTCTCTACATTAAGAAGAGATAGGCTCATTCTGACTCAACCCTTAATCCTGACCAGGTTGTTTGCCATGGAAGATGATTTTTGCTCTCTCAGGTCTTACATAGCTGCCTACATCTTCTCCAGAGATCATTTCTGCATGGAGCTTTGAGGTTCTCAACAGATGGAAGATCCACTGCATTCCTGTATTGTAAGACCAACACTGTCCCTGCTCTTCTGTAAACATAGATGTGAATTGGAGTCATGAGAAAACCCACGAACCTATGGGATAGCCTCTGCAGAATTTTAAAGAATTCACTTGACCCAAATGATCCCTATTCTCACTTAATGGAGGTCAGGAACCTTACAGAGGAAGGCGAGAGACTCTATCCACCATGACAGTTCTTTTGTCCATTTTGGTTTTGGATGCACACATGGGATTTTTCTTTAGACCCATCATGTGCTGTGAATCTAAGCCACAGCCTCACATAGGGCCAAGAGGCTGATTCAGACACATCCATTTCCAAAGCAATTAACCGAAGAGGCACAGGTAATGACCATTCAATTCCATTTGAAAACTATTTTCTTCAGGCTTCACAAAGTGTGGCTGAGGCAAAGACCTTCCTGACATTCAGGGCAACAGAATAGGTAAGCAAAAGGCCCAAAGCAGGGTTTCTCCACTGAGACTTTCTTGGGCATACTGATATCTGAGTTTTCTGAGATACTCACCATTCCCATCAGCTATCCAGTACATGGCCATGTCACAGAGATTGAGGTGGTACATATCTTGGACACAAAATCATGAGCGTATTCTGGAGAGTGTCCAGAATTCAGGAAGAAAACAGGAATTTAGAAAGATAGCAGGAGTTGCTCATCCATACGACAAGCTGCAGTCCATTCATAAATTGCACAGGATGAATGCTTTGAAGCTTTCTCGTAGACAGGACACATCCATTGATGCATTCTCTTTTCTACTGTCTACAATCACGGACACAGTATGATATATAGACACAGAAACACTCACGTTGTCAAAGGACTTACTAGAAACAGTCCACTCCAAAACAAACAAACCAGCTTTCCTAACTATTCTCAGAACATGAGACAAAACCACAAACTCACACTCACACCCAAAAGGCACCTCTTTCCCCCAAGTAGGTCTGTGTCTATCCGGAGTGTCCTCTGACTTGTGGGCCATACTATGTTCCCCAAAAATGGCGTGTCCTGTCTCCGATCTGGTCTCTTTAGCAAACTCTGTGAAGTTGTCAGGAGCCCGTGGTGAGAAAGTACCTGCTTTCTTTGGAAAGGCCAGTCTTCATAGTTTCCAGGCATTTGGCTGTCCTCACATCAGTAGGTACCAAGAAAGAGTGACTCTGTCTTGTTAAATCCAAACAAGTGAGCCCACTGGGACATGGAGTGGGTTTGACTCTGTGTGCCTGGTTTCCTGGATCCCAAGATCAGAGACTTTCATCACCAATAATGTAAGGTGAGGTCACTTCCTTCAAGAACTGAATGAAGTCACTGTCTTGGAAACCACTTTGTTTTAACAGTTGCTTCCAAGGTTCCCAAAAGATGGAGTCTGCCTCTACTTGCTGTGACTCATTCATAAGTTAGAATGGTATATCAACCATAGGCACCGGGGAACAGCTCTCCACACAGCCATGGTTTGGTCCATCTTCTCTACATTAGGAAGAGAGAGGCTAATTCAGACACATCCCTTCAACCTGACCAGGTTGTTTGCCATGGAAGATGACTTTTGCTCTCTCAGATCCTTCATACCTGCCTACACCTACTCAAGGGATTATTTCTGCAGGGACTTTTGAGGTTCTCAGCTGGTGGAAGATAGCCTACATTCCTGGATTTTAAGACCAACTTTGTCCCTGTTCTTCTGTAAAGTGAGATTGAGGGAACAGTGTATGGTTAGTGTTAATAGCATGTTCGATTTGGGTTAGGAGTCATTCTGCTGGATGAATTATGGTATTGGGAACCTGTGATATTTATAAGAATATAAATGTGAAATATATGTATGAGATCAGAGATCTAGGAAAGATTTGAAGCCCAGAAAGGCATTGGGCCCTTGATTGGTATACTTAGATTGAATTATGTTCTGCACCGAGGTCTCAGATAAATCGATATACAATGGCATAGGACCCTATACCTCGGATGATTGAAAGTAGAAGAGAACATCCAGTCAAAAAGGAATAGTCTGTAGGATTAGGAAGATAGTCAGTAGGTTTAGGAAGAAGAGTGAGTCTCGGAGTTGGACCAAAAGTTCTTTAGCAATTGGTTTTCAGTTAGAGGGTGAATGTAAATGTCAGCACATGTGAAGAGACAGTCACAATGATGAACTGGGAAAAATATGTAGGAAAGCAGATATCAATAGGGGCATTAGGAAATCAGGAAAAGTATAAAGTGAGTGATAGGATTAGATATTTTCAACAGGCTTGAGGTTAAATATATAATCTTAGGAAGAAACAAATATGTAGTAACCAATAGGATTGACATTTGAGAGCAGTAGGCACCCTGGACATAGATGCTTTTAGTAATCCATGGTCACTTTCCATTTAGGCTTTGGTACAATCATATGTGTGACCTTTGCATTTTGTGTCCAGAATACTACTATGGTAAAATGTATATGTAGATCAGGTGACATGAGTATTTCTTGCACCATAAAGGGGAGTAATATTCTGGAAACTTATAAATTAGTACTGGGGATACAAATAGGTGTACCTTGGGTTGATGATTATTGAGATGATGCATGAATAGACCATATTGTGAATAAAGTATGTAACTGGATCCAACATTAAATAATGGTTTGAGTTTGCATCTGAAAATATATTGGAAATCTTATATTGATATATATACCATCATTCCAACGAGTTATATATGCAATGGTATTATTAGGGTTACGGTTTATCGTGAAGAGTGAGTTTTGCTTCAAAAATGATTATGGAATCGAAAATAATGTGTTTAGAAAGAAGTCTAGTGAAAAGACCAGTAAAGAAACATGGAGAAATACATGTGTTCTGAAGTAGTAAGTAATTGAAAGTGAATCAAATGCCAAAAAATTTGTGAAGTTGTGGATGAAAAAATACATCCTATGATGTCCATAAACTGAAGAAATAGTAATGTACCAGTGTTGAGTAAAAATGAACTTCAAATTACACATCATGTCCCATAGCAATCTACTTGCATTAATGTTAAACTGGGTCAGTTACTGTAGAAATATTAGGATTTTTAAGCACCATCCACTGAACTTAGTTTTCAGTAGTAGGAAACCAAAATATATTTCAGGTGTATGAATATCACTGAGAATAATCTTGTGAAAATTTGAATTTAAATGAACATAAATGAATATGAATGAATTTAGGGAGTGTATAATAAGACACATATTTTTCATATTTTTTTAAAATCTGGAGAATACACACACACACACACACACACACACACACACGCACGCACACACACACACATTAATATTTAGCAATATATATGCCAATCGATATTCATCATGAAATATAATTCATTCACAAATCCAAAAATATTCATTTTACTGAACATGCATTTATGTATAGTGTTTTTCACTAGGAAGCTCACCCATAGGTGTAATTTTCAGTTCCATCATTATTTAGGGAAAGTCATCTCTTCTCACAATTTTTATATTCCAAAGCCAGTGATCTTTCAAGAATGTACGTGTGATACCAGGTAGGATATTGTATATGTATAAAAAAATTACATGTGCTGAATAGGATACAGAGAAAGGGAGACAGGAATTTACATATGTGATAACTTTAAAAAATCATGGAGAAATATTAAAATGAAAAGTTTACTAAATTTAAAACACATACTCTTGATAAAGCAGAAGACAAATACAAATATACACCATGCTTCCTATGAAAGGACTGTACTTCTATTCAGTTAGGTTTTTTTTTCTCCATGATATTAGGATTAGTAGTCAGAGTCTAGTAGGGTATGGGTTAGTGTCAGGGATTCAGTATTTCAAATGGAAAATAGGAAAATGAATCTAATGTGTATGCAAACATGTGATACACAAAAATCTTCCCTCTCTTATCCAGAACAATGCCTTGACATAACCATCGGTAAAAGTAAGACACAATTAGAGGAGAGGAGTTAGAAAACCTGTGAATACATATGTGGAATTAAAAATGCTCAGGAGTTCACAACACTGGAGGTGGTAAAAGAGTTTACAAAAGTATGGGAGAGGGTAAACACTCCAGAAACATGGAGCTGTGCTGACCTAAAGACTTATTGAGAAACTTCCTCTGAGGTTAGGCACAAGAAATATATGTATGGCAATATGTAAATCAATGGTTCTGCAACTGATGTGATTCTGCAATCTGTATATGGAGTAAAAATGGGAGCTCATATCCCACTTGAATCAAAGTGTGAAATATGATATATCAAGAAGTATGTAATGTTTTGAACAACCTACAATGAAAATTAATTAAAAAAAGAAAAAGAAATATATGTAATTGTCAGGAGATTTAGCTTCGTTTATAGTGACACCAAAAATCTGGGTCTGCATCTATGTGACCTGGAGGACATGGTTCTTTATTTTGTAATGAACATGAGGCAGCAGGTCTGAATTCTCCCTTTGTAGGTAAACTGTTGCCACTGGGAGCTAAGTGTCTTCCCCTGTGGTCTGTGAAGCCATTTGGTCATCCTCCACTTTTCAGGGTGTTTCTTACTGCTGCACTGGGAATTTGGTATTTGCTTCACGAAATACAATATGTTCAACTGGGACACAATGCTGGAGGGAGTTCTGTCATGTGTGGTTGGTCAGGGTCGGCAAGAGAATGTACGAACCAGGCTTCTATCTCACATAGCTTTCCCCTTGACTATAGCAACCTGATTCTGAACAGTGCCCTGATACCTCTACATATAACAAGATGCCTTTACATATAAAGGTCTGCTGCCTGCACCATGTCAGTCGCAAGTTTTGGAAGCCAATGGAAGATCCAGGTGGTCCTACCAAAAATATTTATTTACACACCTACAGTCCACTGCTCTACACCCACTACCCAGCAGGCTCCAACTTACTGGCATTTCTGTTCTACACCATTTTCACGAAACTCAGTCAATCAAGGCACTGTTTGTTATACTCATGATCAGCAACAGGATATATAAAGGTTATCCAGTGCCACCTGGTCATGGGGATTTCAAAAATTTCATGGTATTAATCTAGTCATTTTTCAAGGATGAAGTTGGAGGCACTGTGGGTTTCATTTAATTCAGGAACCATTAAATGGTGAGGAAGCTCATTTCAATGAAAGCTCTGGAGAACACTCACAGGCAAGCCTTCCCAAAGAGTGGCCAAAAGGACACATGAATCCAGGCCCATTGAGGTATACAATGTGAGGTCCATGTGTGTTTGGACTCTCAACTATGGCTACCAAGTCTTTAAGAATTAAATCATGTGATATCCTGGCTCAGAATCCCTGAGCTCTGTGGAAAGCCATCCTGGGCCTAGATCTCAGTTTCCAAAAGCGATTCTCATGCGTGGTCTCCTAAAATCCCAACACTATTCATGGCAATACTTCTCTGAGGTCAGTTCCAGAACTCAGTCTCTAAGGGGAACCACACCAGAGTTCAAGCCCTGGTGGACCCAGTCATCTCTTCCAACTACCACACAAATTACCACAATTAAAACAAGAACCCTCCCATATGGCCCTCATCTTCTTTCATATAGACACTCATCATAATCTGGCTGGAGGTTTCCATGAGGGGCGCAGACCAAGACAGAGTCCCAAATAAGCTCCTTTGCCCCTCATTTGCCTAAAGTCAACGTGGCCTGGACACCCATCCTGTGAACCAAAAGTGATCAAATAGGCCTGCCGTTAATACCGCTCCAATTTGAGGACTACTGTCTGTGGGGTTTAGATTCTTTATGTGAATTTTAGTCATGAGAAAACCCAAGCACAATGGGCTAGCCTCTGCAGGTTTTGTAGAACTCTTTTGACCCAAAGGATCCCATTCTCACTTGATGGAGGTCAGGAACCTTACAGAGGAAGTCGAGAGACTTCATCCAGATAATTGCTCTTTTGGCGAATTTTCTTTTGGATGCACACATGGTAACTTTCTTTATATCCATCAGATGCTGAGAATCTAAGCCACAGCCACACACAGGGCCAAGGGCCTGATTCAGACACATCCCTTTCCAAAGCAATTAAGGAAAGTGCCACAGGTATGCCCATTCATTTCCATTTGAAAACTGTTTTCTTCAGGCTTCACAAAGGGGTGGCCTGAGGCAAAGACCTTCCTGACATTCAGGGCAACAGAACAATAGGTAAGCAAAAGGCCCAAAGCAGGATTTCTCCTCTGAGACTTTCCTGGTCACACTGATATCTGAGTTTTCTGAGATGCTCGCCATCACCTACAGCTATCCAGTACATGGCCATGTCACAGAGCTTGGAGGTGGTACATATCTTGGACACAAAACCATGGGCCTATTCTTGAGATTGGCCGGAATTCAGGACGAAAATAGAAACTTAGGAATGTAGCAGGTGTTGCTCATCGATAAGGCAAGCTACAGTCCATTCATAAACGGGGCAATATGAATGCTGAGAAGCTTTCTACTAGACACGACACATCCATTGATGGATTCTCTTTTCTAATGTCTACAACCACGGAAACAGTGGAATACACAGACATAGAAACACTCGCCCTGTGAAAAGACTTACTAGAAACAGTCCACTTCAAATGAAACAAACTGACTGTCCTACCTATTCTCAGAAAATGAGACAAAACCACAAACCCACAACCACACCCACAAAGGCACCTCCTTCCCCTAAGTAGGTCTGTGACTATCCAGAGTGTCCTCTGACTTGTGGGCCATAATATGTTCCCCCAAAATGGCCTTTCCTGTCTCAGATTTTGTCTCCTTGGCCAACTCTGTGAACTTCTTAGGAGCCAACGGTGAGCTACTACCTGCTTTCTCATGAAAAGCCCTGCATCCAAGCTTTCCTGGCATTTGGCCTTCCTCACATCTGTAGGTACCAAAAAATACTGACCCTGTCCTTGGTAAATCCAAACAAGTGAGACCACTGGGACTGGGACTGGGACTGGCTCTGTGTGCCTGGCTTCCTGGATCCCACGTTCAGAGAGTTCCATCACCAAGAAAGTGAGGTGAGGTCACTTCCTTCCTGAACTGAATGAGGGCACTGTCTTGGCAGCCACTTTGTCCTAACTGTTGCTTCCAAGGGTCCCAAGAGATTGAGGCTGCCCCTACTTCCTGTGACATTTTCACAAGTTAGAATGGTATATCAACCAAAGGCACCCAGGAATAGATCTCCACACAGGCCTGGTTTGGTCCATGATCTCTACATTTAAAAAAATCTGATTCAGACACAACCTTTTATCCTGACAGGGTTGTTTGCCATGGAAGATGACTTTTGGTCTCTTAGGTCCTTTATTGCTTCCTACATCTTCTCCAGGGATCATTTCTGCATGGACCTTTGAGGTTCTCAGCAGGTGGAAGTTTTTCTACATTTCTGTATTGTAATAGCAACTCCTTCCCTGCTCTTCTGTAAAGTTAGATTGAGGGAACAGTGTTTGGTTATGGTTAAAAACATGCTCGATTTGGGTTAGAAATCATTTTGCTAGATGAATGATCGTATTGAGAACTTGCTATGTGTAGAAGAATATATAGGTGAAATATATGTATGAAAAAAGAAATCTAAGTCTGATTTGAAGCCCAGAAGGGCATTGGGCCCTTGATAGGGATACGTGGTGTTGAATTACATTCTGCAGAGTTGTCTCAGATAAATTGATATACAATGGCATAGCACCTTGTACGTTGCATGAATTAATGTAGAAGGAACATCAAGTCAAAAAGGCATAGTCGGTAGTGAAAGGTTAATAAAATTAATAAAATAGGTACTTGTCACTTCCTGTTTTTCTGTATGCTTAACAAAACACTTTTGAAATCTTGAGAAATGTTTGCTAATCTTGTTCTAGAATGTACTGTTCCCAACAGCCGAACTGCAGAATGTACTCCCTCACTCGGTGTCATGCAAACCGCCAACTCGCCCTTACCCATCACTAAACTTCCCTTTCTTCCCTCTCCAAGGAAAGTATATAAGCTCTGCTTAAGCTGTTCTCAGAGGTCTCTGCTCTATTTAATTTAGCTCTGAGCTCCAGCATGCTGGACCACAAATAAACCCTTTGCTGTTGCATGAGACAGTCTCTTGGTAGTATCTTCCTCTGACACTCGCCTGACCTTTACATATTGAGGTTCCACCGAGTCCCAGCAGTGGCGGACGAGAGACCCCAACGGGCTCCTCTCGGAGCAAGTAAGGCGCCTCTTTCCGGTTTCAGGTTTCTTGTTAGGGCTTGGCAAAATTGCTGGCGATGAAGAGCCTGGGCTCTCTCCGACGGTGGCTGAGAGACGTGTCACAGAGACAAAGGGCACCTCTCTGGAGGACCCCGCAGAGAACTCGGGAAATCAAGGAACAATAGTCTTCTCGACTCAGTGATATTTTCTTTTAGATTCTTTATTGCCATACCATTGGGTTTTGCCGGCTACTCATTCCTGGTCTCAGTGTTGGACGTTCATTGCCTGTCTTTATGGTCTTGTCTTATCTGTGTCGTGTGTCCTTGCTTTTACTGTTTGTGGAACTTTCATTATGGAACAGAGCACGTCAATGCCTCTGTCCCTGACCCTTGATCACTGGACCAAAGTCCGCTTAAGGGCTCAGAATCTTTCTTTTTTTAGTAAAACGCTGGACCTGGCAGAATCTCTGTGCCTCAGAATGGCCCATCTTTGGAGTCGTATGGCCCCTAGAAGGATCTTTCTACTTCCCACTAATTTAAAAAGTCAGAGGTATTGTCTTTCAGCCAGCGCCACATAGCCATCCGGATAAACAGCCATATATCTTAACTTGGCAGGACCTCTGCAAATCTCCTCCTCCATGGGTGAAGCCTTTCCTTGCCCCTACCTCTGCTCCTACTAATTCCCCCATGATCTCTCAAACCCTCTCAACCTCCTCTTCCTCCACCCTCTGTTCTCCCTGAGTCACAGATTTGACTCTACTGGACTATTCTCCCCCTCCTTATCCCCTGCCCTCGTCCCCTAACACACAACACACTCTAAGTGATTCCGCTGCTGCTGACTAAGCCTCTCTACCATTGGAGGAAGCTAAGCCGCTAATGGGATCTGGCAATGGACCGATGTTCATGGCCCAGGTAAGTCAGGGGTTAGCCAGGAACCTGGGGATTAATTGGAAGTTAAAT
Source organism: Callospermophilus lateralis (assembly GCF_048772815.1). Taxonomy (NCBI): domain Eukaryota; kingdom Metazoa; phylum Chordata; class Mammalia; order Rodentia; family Sciuridae; genus Callospermophilus; species Callospermophilus lateralis. Next base: position 148,124 of record NW_027514590.1, read on the forward strand.
TGTGCTTATAGACCACAGAGTTCAAGACAAGTAGAAAGAATGAATAGAACCATTAAAGAGACCTTAACGAAATTAAGCTTAGAGACCAGCATAAGATTGGACTATGCTCCTGCCTTATGCAATGTTTCATGCAAGAAAAAATCCCTTTGTTTCTTTGAGTAACCTTACCACATGTGAAATTCTTTATGGTGGCCCTCCTCCAGTAGGGGACCTAAGCCCAACTGTAAGACCTAAAGATCCTTTCCACACCCCCTTGCTTGACAGACTTAAAGATCTTGAAAGAACTCAGTAATACCTGTGAAAACAGCTGGCCACTGCCTACCCAACTGGGAACCAGGGGATTCCACATCCATATCAAGTAAGAGATTTCATCTATGTAAGATGATATCAGGTGTCATCCCTGGTACCCCGCTGAAAAGGACCATACCAGGTGCTATTATAACACCTACAGTGGTAAACGTAAACAGAATCACTTCCTGGATCCATGCCTCTCATCTCAAGCCTGCTCCCTGTACAGAATCTTTCTGGAGACTGAAAAAGACTGGTAACAGTTTCAAATTGTGTATTCGCAATGTGAATAAGGTTTTATACTCTCCCCTTGGCTACAAGTAGTCCTAACCCTCATCAGCCCATTAAGCAGTGATGGCTGATCACAAATACTACTGGAAAAGAAGTATGGTCTATCTCGCATACAGCCCCTTAGGGACCTGGTGGCCATCTCTCCACCCAGACATTTGTTAGCTGCCTATAGGTATTTCCTATTGTGATATCCCTGATGAAGAGGATCCCACTAAAATACCATTAAATCCCTTCTGTACCATAGATAATGGAAACAACCTTATGGATGTAGGGACACGCGAGCCAGATGCAGGTTGGCTAGTCTAGATTACTAAGTTTGCCTGGCAGACTATCAAAGCCACAAAGAGTAATGGCTGTGTGGGGGAAAAGCCGACTTTTTCTGTATGTCATGGGAATGTGTGCATACAGGGGCTGCCTGATGGAACCCCAATTCTTCATCAAATTCAGTACACAGCATTGGCCACATTACCAATTAGACAACCAAAAACTATGGTACCCAGAGGGGTCTCTAGATCCTCAAATTTTGCGTGACCTTTTTAACTTCTGCAAGTGCTCAAAAGAGTGAAAGGAAATTCCCCTATGTGGAAGCCTTTTCCCTCCCTCACTCACATCCTGAACTATGCTTCTCCAATAGATCATTATCCTCAGCCTTCTGCTCCAGACCCTCTGATGTCACTCCCATCTCAGCAACTTGATTTCTCCCCTCCAATAACTAGATCAGAAACCCAAAGCTCCACCAGTTCTCAGACCATCGCCCCCTTGCTGAGGTAGCAGGTACATAGGTAACGCTCAACCGACTCATTCCTCTCATCTCCTGTCAGTGCCCTCACCGGGTCCCACCAGGTCCTCTTACCAGCTAACCCAATGCTCAAACGAGCTGAGGAGAGCCCTGAGACCCTTATCCAAGATGTAATATAATTGGCCTTTAAAGTTGCTTTGTCATCACTGAAAACAGGTTACTAAAATTTAAAGTCCCTCACAGGATTTTGGGATCCTCACTCCCGTCTTTCACTCTGCTCTACCTGATCTACTGCTCAAGTTTGCTGCTAGGAAATTCCCAATACCCTTTCGCATTATTCTTTTACATCTCTCTTTTCCCTCATTCTCAGATCCTCGGAGGTGCTCTCAGCCCCAACTTCCCCGTCTTTCCCCCTCTGTACCAGGCCCAGAGAAAAGTCTTAAATGACCTTCTTCAGAAGTCTTCACCATGGCTGAGTTTTGAACTTTCAGCCAAACAGTCCCAATAAAGACTTTAATGTAGATAAACATTCTCTTTTGTATTGCCCTGTTCTACTTGGCCACTGGCTAAAATCTCAGTACTTCTAAGCTAGACAACCCCTAACTAGTTTTTCACAAAATATGTGAACAAGTCCTCTGGCCTTCAGCTGGGGCTTCACAGAGATGGCTACATTTCTAAGATAAAGAAATTACCAACCGGGCTCCATGGTAAGAGCTGGCAGGGGGAAAATAAGAAAGGGAAGAAAAAGCTCTCCTCCTCCCCGGTGTCCTTGAAAAGTTAACTTGCCCAGAACAGAAGGAAAAACAGAAACAAATACTGCTTTTTCAAACTTCTGAAGACTGTGAACTTCTGAGCCCCATCCCTTATATGTTGGGTACAAAATTCTGAAACTACCTAAACTTGAGTTTCAGGGGATTAATTGATTACAATAGAAGCAATGCCCTCTGAATCCGGTTGCAACCAAATAGGACTGTTTCCCTCTCTTGAGTGCTATCTTAGGTGCCTTGCTTTGTCAGTGCCTACAACAGCATAATTCTATATACTTAAACATCGTTTATGTTTTCATGAAATGATCAAGATATGTGATAAATTGTGTAATGGTGCAGATGTTTCCCAGAGTGCTCTATCATGATGCAGGTTCATTTGAAGATCAAATAGGGGGGGCATACAACCGGTTCCACTGGGAACATATATCCCTCACTTTAGCCATCCTATTAGGAATAGGAGTTGCTGCACGGGTGGGCAGAGGAACCAGTGGCATTGTCCATGGGACACAAAAGATGACCCAATTAGAAGCAGCAATAGAGCAAAAGTAAGATATTAGAAACCTCCTTCAGGGCTTTGCATGAAACTTTAACCTCTCTCTCTGAAGTTGTTTTACAGAACAATTGAGGGTTGGACCTCCTCTTCATTAGAGAAGGGGGCCTTTGTGCTGCATTGAGGGAAGAATGTTGTTTTTATGCTGACTATACTGGAGTTGTAATAAAATCTATGAGTAAATTTAAAAGACACCTTGAGGAGCATCAACAAGTGAGAGAGGCCCAAAAAGGGTGGCTTGAGTCTTGGTTAACACAGTCCCCCTGGTTAACTACGTTTTATCAACCCTGGCCGGTCCAATAATAATCCTCATATTATTGCTAACTATAAAACCCTGTTTGCTCAACCGTGTAATGTCTTTTCTCCAGGCTCAAATTGGAGGAGTTAAACTTATGGTAATACCCCACTAGCAGACATTGAATGTGACACCCTCCAATGATCATTTTTATGATTAAAATTAGCCAGAAGTAGAAGTGGGGAATGAAATATTAATAAAATAGGTACTTGTCACATCTTGTTTTTCTGTATGCTTAACAGAACACTGTTGAAATCTTGAGAAATGTTTGCAAATCTTGTTCCCAGAATGTTCTATCCCCAGCTGCCAAATTGCAGAATGTACTCCCTCTCCCAGTTGCATGCAAACCGCCCACTCGCCCTGACCCATCAATACAATTCCCTCCCTTCCCTCTCCAGGGAAAGTATATAAGCTCTACTTCAGCTATTCTCAGGGCTATCTGCTCTATTCAGGTGAGCTCTGAACCCCAGCATGCTGGACACCCAATAAACCCTTTGATGTTGCATGAGATAGTCTGTTGGTAGTCTCCTCCTCTGAAGCTCGCACCACATTTACTTGGATGATTAAATGTAGAAGAGAACATCCAGTCAAAAAGGGATAGTCTGTAGCATTAGGAAGATAGTCAATAAGTTTAGGAAGAAGGGTGAGTATAAGATTTGGAACAAAAGTTTCTTAGCAATAGGATTTCGATTAGAGAGTGAATGTAAATGTCAGCACAGGTGAAGAGTCAGTCACAATGATGAACTGGGGAAAATAAGTAGGAAAGCATATATCAATATAGACATTACAAAATCAGGCAGAGTATAAAGTGAGTGATAGGATTAGACATTTTGAACAGGGTTGAGTTTAAATATATAATCTTAGGAAGAAACAAATATGTAGTCACAAATAGGATTGACATTTGAGAGCATTGGGCAAATTTCAGGTGGATGAATATTTCTGAGAATAATCTTGTGAATAGTTGATTATAAATCCACATACATGAACATGAATGAATTTAGGGAGTGAATATAAGACACATATATTTCATATTTTGAAAAATCTGGAGAGTGTATATATATATATATATATATATATATATATATATATATATATATATATACACATATGTATACATATACATAAAACACACACACAGACAAAAAAGTAGCAATATATATGTCAATCAAAATTCATTATTAAATATATACCATCCATAGATCTAAAAATATTCATTTTACTGAACATGGATTTATGTATAATGCTGTTCAACTAGCAAGCTCACCCATAGGTTGAATATTCAGTTCCAACAGGGTTTAGTAGGAGTGATCTCTTCTAACAATTTGTATCTGCCAAGTCAGCCACCTCACAAGAATGTACGTGTGGTACCAGATAGGAATCTATCTGTGCATATAAGAATACAGAGAAAGGGAGACAGGAATTCACATATTTGTTAACCTTAAAAATACAAGGACAACTATTTCAACAAACAATTGACTAGATTTATAACTCCAACTCTGTATCATGCAAAAGGCAAGTCCATCTATACACCATGCCTACTCTGAACTGCTTGTATTTCTATTCTTTATGGGTTATTTTTCTCCATCATATTAGGATTAGTAGTCAGAGTCTGGTAGGGTATGGGTTAGAGTCAGGTATTCAGTATTTTGAATTGAAAATAGGACACTGAATCCAATGTGTATGCAAATATATGCTACGGAAAAATCTTCCCACTCTTCTCCAGAACAATGCCTTGACATTACCTTCGCCCCAAGTAAGACACAATTAGAGGAGAAGAGTTAGAAAATCTGTGAATACATATCTAGAATGGAAAATGCTCCAGATTTCACATCTTTGGAGGTGGTAGAGGAGTTTCCAAAAGTAAGAGACAGGGTAAACACTCCACAAACATGGAGCTCTGCTGGCCAAAAGACTTTTTGAGAATCTGCCTCTGAGGTTGGGCACTTGAAATATATGTTGTTGTCAGGAGCTTTAGCTTTATTTGTAGTGAAACCATCAAAGCTGGATCTGCATCTATGTGACCTGGAGGAAATGGTTACTTATTTTCAAATAAAAATGAGGCAGCAGTGATGAATTCTCTTTTTGTAGGTAAACTGTGGCCACTGAGGGCTAAGGGTCTTCCCGTGTGGACTGTGAAACCAACGGTCATCCTCCAATTTTCGTGGTGTTTCTTGCTGCTGCACTGGGAGTTTGGTATTTGCTTCATGAAATACAACGAGTTCAAATGGGACACAGTGCTGAAGGGAGTTCTGTCAGGTGTGGTTGGCAGGGTCTCCAGGAGAATGCACCAACCAGGGTTCTATCTCAAGTAGCTGGCCCCCTTGACAATAGCAACATGATACTGAACATTGCCCTGAAACCTCTTCATATAAAAATATGCCTTTACATATATGGGTGTGATGGTTGCACCATGTCAGTCACAGCCATTTGGAAGCCAATGGAAGATCCACATGGCCCCACCACAGATGTTTTATCACACATTTGCATAACACAGCTCTAGGCCCACCACTTACCAGGCCCCAACTTACTGGCATCTCTGTTATACACCATTTTCATGAAACCCAGTCAATCAAGGCCCTGTCTGTTATACTCATGATCATCAACAGGACATCAAAGGTCCTCCAGTGCCAGCTGGTCATCGGAATTTCTAAAATTTTATGGTAATTATCTAGCATTTTTTCACAGATGCATTTGGAGGCAATGTTGGTTTCAATTCATTCAGGAACCATTAAATGGTGAGGAAGCTAATTTCAGCGAAATTTCTGGAGCACTCTCACAGGCAAGTCTACCCAAAGAGTGGCCAAAAAGTCACATGAAGCCAGGCCCATTGAGGTCTACAAAGCGAGGTCCAAGTGTGTTTTGAATCTCAATTATGCCTGCCAAGTCTTTCAGAATAAAATCATGTAATATCCTGGCTGTGATTCCCAGTGTTCTGTGGAAAGCCACTCTGGGCCTTGATCCCAGGTTCCAATGGCAACTCTCATTCCTGGCCTCCTAAAATCCCAACACAATTCATGTCAATACTTCTCTGAGGTCAGTTCCAGAACTCAGTCTCTAAGGGGAATCACAGCAGAATTCATGCCCAGGTGGACCCAGTCATCTCTTCCAACTGCCACACAAATGACCACAATTATAACCAAAACACTCCTACATGGCCCTCATCTTCTACCATAAAGATACTCATCATAACATCTGGATGGAGGTTTTCATGAGAGGCACATCCCAAGACAGTGTCCAAAATAAGCTCCCTTGCCCCTCATTTGCCGAATGTCAGGGTGGCTTGGACACCCTTCCTGTGAACAAGGAGTGATCAAATAGGCCTGCCCTTAATACTGCTTCGCTTCTCCAATTTGAGGCTCTCTGACTGTGGGGTCTAGATTCTTTTTGTGAATTGGAGTCATGAGAAAAGCCAAGCACCTCTGCAGAGATTTGAAGAACTCATTTCACCAAAAGGATCCCTATTCTGACATGATGGATTTCAGAAACCTAACAAAGGAAGGCAATATAATTCATGCACATTGATTGAACGTTTTTCCATTTTGGTTTAGATGCACATATGGGATCTTTCTTTACATCCATCAGGTGCTGAGAATCTAAGTCACAGCCTAAAACAGGGCAAAGGGCCTGAATCAGACACATCCTTTTCCAATGAAATTAAGCAAAGAGCCAGAGGTGATGCACATTCATTTCCATTTGAAAACTGTTTTCTTCAGGCTTAACAAAGGGGTTGCATGAGACAAAGACCTTCCTGATATTCAGGGCAACAGAACAATAGGTAAGCAAAAGGCCCAAAGCAGGGTATCTCCACTGAGACTTTCCTGGTCACACTGATATCTGAGTTTTCTGAGATGCTGGCCATTCCATTCAGGTATCCAGTACATGGCCATGTCAAAGACCTTGGATTTGGTACATATCTTGGACACATAACCATGAGCCTATTCTAGAGAGTGGCCAGAATTCAGGAAGAAAACAGGGACTTAGGAAGGTATTAGGTGTTGCCCGTGCATAAGGCAAGCCACACTCCATTAATAAATTGGGCAGGATGAATGCTGGGAAGCTTTATACTAGACATGACACATCCATTGCTGCATTCTCTTTTCTCATGTCTACTACCATAGGCACAGTGGGATACACAGACATGGAAACACTCACCTCGTCAAACGACTTACCAGAAACAGTTCACTCCAAAACAAACAAACCGCCATTCCTACCTATTTTCAGAACATGAGACAAACCACAAACCCACACCCACTCCCAAAAGGGCACCTCCTTCCCCAAGTAGGTGTGTGACTAACCGGAGTGTCCTCTGACTGGTGGCCATACTCTGTTCTTCCGAAATGGCCTGTCCTCTCTCAGATCTGTTTTCCTTGGCGAACTCTGTAAAGTTGTAAGGAAAAAATGGAGAGCTACTACCTGCTTTCTCAGGAAAGTTCCCTCTTCAGAGCTCTCCAGGCATTTGTTAATCCTCACTTCAGTAGGTACCAAGAATGACTGACTCAATCCTTGCTAAATCCAAACAAGTGAGCCCACGGGGACTGGGACTGAAACTGCCTCTGGGTGCCTGGCTCCTTGGATACAAAGTTCAGAGAATTCCATCACCAAGGAAATGAGGTATGTCACATTCTTTGGAACTGAATGAGGTCACTGCCTTGGCAAATGTATATCTTATGACGTACAAAAACTGAAGAAATAATAAGGTACCAGTGTCAAATACAAATGAATGAAAAATTACATATCATGTCCCATAGGATTCTACTTGCATTGATGTTAGACTGGGTCAGTTACTGTAGAATAATTAGGATTTGTATGCACCATTCACTGAAGTTAGTTTTCAGTACTAGGAAACAAATATGTATTTCAGGTGGATGAATATTTCTGATTATATTCTTGTGAAAAGTGGATTATAAATCCACATACGTGAACATGAATGAATTTAGAGAGTGTATATTAGACACATATATTTCATATTTTGAAAAATTTGGAGAGTATATTTATATCTATATCTACATCTATATACACACACACACACACACAACACTCACAGACATTAGAAAGTACCATTATAAATGCGAATCGAAATTCATCAGTAAATATATATCATCCACAAATGCAAAAATATTTATTTTACTGAACATGAGTTAATGTATAATGTTGTTCTACTAGGACGCTCTCCTATAGGTTGAATTTTCATTTCCAACAGCATTTAGGAGGAGTGAACTCTTCTCACAATTTGTATCTGCCAAGACAGCCACCTCACAAAAAGGTACGTGTGATAAATGGTAGGATTCTATATATGCATATAAATATACATGTGTGAATAGGCTACAGAAAAGGGAAACAAGAATTCACATATTTGTTAAGTTTAAAAACACATGGAGAATATTTCAATTAAAATTTGACTAGATTTATAACTCCTACCTTATATAATACATATGTCAAGTCCAACTATACAACATGTCTCCTCTGAAGTGCTTGTATTTCCATTGTGTTGGGTTAATTTTCTCCATTAGGATGAATAGTCTGAGACTACTAGGTATGGGTTAGTGTCAGGGGTTCAGTATTTCGAATGGAAAATTGGAAAATGAATCCAATGTGTATGTAAATATATGCTGCACAAATATCCTCCCGCTCTCATCCAGAACAATGCCTTGACATTACCTTCACCCCAAGTAAGACACAATTAGAGGAGAAGAGTTACAAAATCAGTGAATACATATCTGGAATGGAAAATGCTCAGGAGTTCACAACCTTGGAGGTGGTAGAGGAGTTTCCAAAACTAAGGGACAGGGTAAACACTCCACAAACATGGAGCTCTCCTGGCCTAAAAACTTTTTGAGAAACTGCCTCTGAGCTTCCACACTTGAAATATATGTTGTTTTCAGGAGATTTGGCTTCCTCTGTAGTGAGACCATCAAAGCTGGGTCTGCATCTATGTGACCTGGAGGACATGGTTTCTTATTTTCCAATGAACAAGATGAAGTAGTGCTGAATCCTCTCTTTGTAGGTAAACTGAGGCCACTGGGGACTAAGTGTCTCCCCGTGTGGACTGTGATGCCATTTGGTCCTTCTCCACTGTTCGTGGTGTTTTTGCTGCTGCACTGTGAGTTTGGAATTTGTTTCACGAAATACTAGGAGCTAAACTGGGACACAGTGCTGGAGGGAGTTCTGTCACGTGTGGTGGGTCAGGGTCTGCAAGAGAATGCACCAACTAGGCTCCTATCTCTCACAGCTTGCCCCATTGCCCCCTTGTCCATATCAACCTGATTCTTAATTTTCCTCTGAAAACTCTCCCTATAACAAGATGCCTTTACATATAAGGGTCTGCTGGCTGCACCATGTCAGTTACAAGCCATGTGGAATTCAATGGTAGATCCACATGGCCCTACCACGGATGTTTTATCAAACAGCTCCCCACCACTGCTCTAGACCCACTACTCAGCAGGCTCCAACTTACTGGCATCTCTGTTCTACACCATTTTCATGAAACTCAGTAAATCAAGGCACTGTCTGGTATACTCATGATGAGCAACAGGACATCCAATGTTTCTCCAGTGCCACCTGGTCATAGGAATTTCAAAAATTTCATGGTATTTATCTAGCCATTTTTCAAGCATGAAGTTCGAGGCACTGTGGGTTTCAGTTCATTCAGCAAACATTAAATGGTGAGGAAGCTCATTTCAATGAAATCTCTGGAGAACTCTCACAGGCACGGCTTCCCAAAGAGTGGACAAAAGGTCACATTTAGCCAGGCCCATTGAGGTCTACAATGTGAGGTCCATGTGTGTTTTGACTCTCAACTATGGCTGCCATTTCTTTAAGAATAAAATCATGTGATATCCTTGCTGAGATTCCAAGGCCTCTGTGAAAATCCACCCGGGGCCTAGGTCTCAGGTTCCAAGAGCGACTTTCATGCGTGGCCTCTTAAAATCGCAACAAAATTCATGGCAATGCTTCTCTGAGTTCAGTTCCAAAACCCAGTCTCTAAGGGGAATCACACCAGAGTTCAAGCCCAAGTGGACCCAGTCATTTTTTCCAATGCCACACAAATGACCAAAATTAAAACCAAAACACTCCCACATGGCCTTCATCTTATTCCATATAGTCAATCATCTTAACCTCTGGCCGGAGGTTTCCATGAGGGGCGCAGCCCAAGACAGTGTCCAAAATCAGCTCGTTTGCCCCTCATTTGCCTAAAGTCAGGGTAGCCTGGACACCGTTTCTGTGAACCAGGAGTGAACAAATAAGCCTGTCGTTAATACTTCTGTGTTTCTCCAATTTGAGGCCTACTGATTTTAGGTATTGATTCTTTAGATGATTTAGAGTCATGCGAAAACACAGCACCTCTGCAGGGCTTTGAAGAACTCATTTGACCCAAAGAATCCCTATTGTCATTTGATGGAGTCCAGGAACCTAACAGAGGAAGGCAAGAGACTTCATCCACAATGAATGAAATTTTTTGCCATTTTGGTTTTGGAAGCTCACATGGGATCATTCTTAAGATCCATCAGGTGCTGAGAATCTAAGTCACAGCCACACACAGGTCCAAGAGGCTGATAAAGGCACATCCCTTTCCAAAGCAATTAAGCAAAGAGCCACAGGTGAGGCCCATTCATTTCCATTTGAAAACTGTTTTCTTCAGGCTTCACAAAGGGGTGGCCTGAGGCAAAGTCCTTCCTGACATTCAGTGCAACACAACAATAAGTAAGCAAAAGGCCCAAAGCAGGGTTTCTGCACTGAGACTTTCCTGGTCACACTGATATCTGAGTTTTCTGAGATGCTCGCCATTCTCTTCAGCTATCCAGTACATGCCCATGTCACAGAGCTTGGAGGTGGTACATATTTTGGACACAAATCCATGAGCCTATTCTGGAGAGTGGCCAGAATTCAGGAAGAAAACAACAACTTAGAAAGATAGCATGTGTTGCACATCGATAAGACAAGCTGCAGTCCATTCATATATTGGGCAGGATGAATTATGGGAAGATTTATACTAGACAGGACACATCCATTAATGCATTCTCTTTTCTAATGTCTACAACAACGGACACAGTGGAATACACAGAAACAGAAACACTCGCCATGTCAAATGACTTACTAGAAACTGTCCACTCCAAACCAAACAAACCGCCTTTCCTATCTATTCTCAGAACATGAGACAAAACAACAAACCCACACCCACTCCCACAAAGGCACCTCCTTCCCCCAAGTAGGTCTGTGACTATCCGGAGTGTCCTCTGACTGGTGGGCCATACTATGTTCCCCCGAAATGGCCTGTCTTCTCTCAGATCTTGTTTCCTTGACCAACTCTGTGAAGATGTCAGGAAAAAGTGGTTAGCCACTACCTGTTTTCTCAGGAAAGGTCCATCTTCAGAGCTCTCCTGGCATTTGGCCATCCTCACATCATTAGGTACCAAGAAAACTGACTCTGTCCTTGGTAAATCCAAACAAGTGAGCCCACTGGGACTGGGACTGGGACTGCCTCTGGGTGCCTGGCTTCTTGGATACCAAGTTCAGAGAGTTCCATCACCAAGGAAATGAGGTATGTCACATTCTTTGGAACTGAATGAGGTCACTGCCTTGGCAACCACTTTGTCCTAACAGTTGCTTCCAAGGGTAACATAAGATGGAGGTTGCCCCTACTTCCTGTGACACTTTCATAAGGTAGAATGTATATCACCTTTGGCACCCGGGAACAGCTCTCCACTCAGCCCTGGTTTGGTCCATCTTCTGAACAATAAGAAGAGAGAGAGGCAGATTCAGACACATCCCTTCATCCTGACCAGGTTGTTTGCCATGGAAGATGACTTTTTCTCTCTCAGGTGCTTCAAACCTGCCTACAACTTCTCCGGGTCTCATTTGTGCATGGACAATTGAGTTTCTCATCAGGTTGAAGGTCCCCAACTTTCCTGTATTGTAAGAACCACTCTGTCTCTGCTCTTCTGTAAAATGATTGAGGGAACAGTGTATACTTGGGGTTAAAAACAGGTTTGATTTGGATTACGAGTGATTCTGTGTGATGAATAATGGTATTGGGAACCTGCAATATTTACAAGAATATAGAGGTGAAATATAAGTAGGAAAACAGAAATCTAGGTATGATTTGAAGCCCGGAAGTGTTTCGCCCTTGATTGGGATACTTAGCTTTGAATTATGTTCTGCAAAGATGCCTCAGATAATTCGATATACAATGGCATAGGACCTTGTAAATTGGATGATTGAATTTAGAAGAGAACATCCAGTCAAAAAGGGATATTCAGTAGGATTAGGAAGATAGTCGGTAGGTTTAGGAAGAAGAGTGAGTATAGGATTTGGAATAAAAGTTCTTTAGCAATATACTTTCGGTTGTTGAGTGAATGTAAAGGTCAGCACATATGAAGAGTCAGTCACTATGTTGAACTGGAGAAAATATGTAGAAAAGCAGATATCAATAGAAACATTACGAAATCAGGCAAAGTATAAAGTGAGTGATAGAATTAGACATTTTCAACAGGGTTGAGTTTGAATATATAAATTAGGAAAAAAACAAATATGTAGTCACGAATAGGATTGACAATTGACAGCATTAGGCAACCTGGACATGGATGTTTTTAGAAATCCATGTTCACTTTCCATTTAGGCTTTGGTACAATCATAAGTGTGACCTTTCTATTTTTTGTCAAGAATATTACTGTGATAATGAGGTGACATGAGTATTTCTTTCACCATTTCTGGGAGCAATATATTGAAGATGTAAAATGAGAATCTGGGGTACAAAGAGGTGTACCCTGTTTCAAGGAACATAGAGAAAAAGCAAGAATAGACCATACTGTGAATAAATAGTATAATTTTTTGAACTTTAAATAATGAATTGAACTGATATCTGAAAAATTAAAGGAAATCGTATATTGATATACAATCATTCATTCCAACCAGGTATATATGTAATGGAAATATTAGTGTTTTGGTTTATCCTGAAGAGTGTGTGAGTGTTGCTTCAAAATGATTATGGAAATTCAAAATAATGTGTTTGGAAAGAAGTCTCATAAAAGACCAGTCAAGAAACCCTGACAATACATGTGTTCTGAAGCAAGAAGTGGTGAAAGTTGAAACAAATGCTTATTAATTTGTGAACTTGTGGATGAAATGTATATCCTGTGATGTGCAAAAACTGAAGAAACAATAATGTACCAGTGTCGAATACAAATGAATGACAAATTACATATCATGTCCCATAGAAGTCTACTTGCATTGATGTTAGACTGGGTCAGTTACTGTAGAATAATTAGGATTTGTATGCACCATTCACTGAAGTTAGTTTTCAGTACTAGGAAACAAATATGTATTTCAGGTGGATGAATATTTCTGATTATAATCTTGTGAAAAGTGGATTATAAATCCACATACATGAACATGAATGAATTTAGAGAGTGTATATTAGACACATATATTTCATATTTTGAAAAATTTGGAGAGTATATCTATATCTATATCTATATCTATACACACACACACACACACACACACACAACACTCACAGACATTAAAAAGTACCAATATAAATGCCAATCGAAATTCATCAGTAAATATGTATCATCCACAAATGCAAAAATATTTATTTTACTGAACATGAGTTAATGTATAATGTTGTTCTACTAGGACGCTCTCCTACAGGTTGAATTTTCATTTCCAACAGCATTTAGGAGGAGTGAACTCTTCTCACAATTTGTATCTGCCAAGACAGCCACCTCACAAAAAGGTACGTGTGATACCTGGTAGGATTCTATATATGCATATAAATATACATGTGTGAATAGGCTACAGAAAAGGGAAACAAGAATTCACATATTTGTTAAGTTTAAAAACACATGGAGAATATTTCAATTAAAATTTGACTAGATTTATAACTCCTACCTTATATAATACATATGTCAAGTCCAACTATACAACATGTCTCCTCTGAAGTGCTTGTATTTCCATTGTGTTGGGTTAATTTTCTCCATTAGGATGAATAGTCTGAGACTACTAGGTATGGGTTAGTGTCAGGGGTTCAGTATTTCGAATGGAAAATTGGAAAATGAATCCAATGTGTATGTAAATATATGCTGCACAAATATCCTCCTGCTCTCATCCAGAACAATGCCTTGACATTACCTTCACCCCAAGTAAGACACAATTAGAGGAGAAGAGTTACAAAATCAGTGAATACATATCTGGAATGGAAAATGCTCAGGAGTTCACAACCTTGGAGGTGGTAGAGGAGTTTCCAAAACTAAGGGACAGGGTAAACACTCCACAAACATGGAGCTCTCCTGGCCTAAAAACTTTTTGAGAAACTGCCTCTGAGCTTCCACACTTGAAATATATGTTGTTTTCAGGAGATTTGGCTTCCTCTGTAGTGAGACCATCAAAGCTGGGTCTGCATCTATGTGACCTGGAGGACATGGTTTCTTATTTTCCAATGAACAAGATGAAGTAGTGCTGAATCCTCTCTTTGTAGGTAAACTGAGGCCACTGGGGACTAAGTGTCTCCCCGTGTGGACTGTGATGCCATTTGGTCCTTCTCCACTGTTCGTGGTGTTTTTGCTGCTGCACTGTGAGTTTGGTATTTGTTTCACGAAATACTAGGAGCTAAACTGGGACACAATGCTGGAGGGAGTTCTGTCACGTGTGGTGGGTCAGGGTCTGCAAGAGAATGCACCAACTAGGCTCCTATCTCTCACAGCTTGCCACATTGCCCCCTTGTCCATATCAACCTGATTCTTAATTTTCCTCTGAAAACTCTCCCTATAACAAGATGCCTTTACATATAAGGGTCTGCTGGCTGCACCATGTCAGTTACAAGCCATTTGGAATTCAATGGTAGATCCACATGGCCCTACCACGGATGTTTTATCAAACAGCTCCCCACCACTGCTCTAGACCCACTACTCAGCAGGCTCCAACTTACTGGCATCTCTGTTCTACACCATTTTCATGAAACTCAGTAAATCAAGGCACTGTCTGGTATACTCATGATGAGCAACAGGACATCCAATGTTTCTCCAGTGCCACCTGGTCATAGGAATTTCAAAAATTTCATGGTATTTATCTAGCCATTTTTCAAGCATGAAGTTCGAGGCACTGTGGGTTTCAGTTCATTCAGCAAACATTAAATGGTGAGGAAGCTCATTTCAATGAAATCTCTGGAGAACTCTCACAGGCACGGCTTCCCAAAGAGTGGACAAAAGGTCACATTTAGCCAGGCCCATTGAGGTCTACAATGTGAGGTCCATGTGTGTTTTGACTCTCAACTATGGCTGCCATTTCTTTAAGAATAAAATCATGTGATATCCTTGCTGAGATTCCCAGGCCTCTGTGAAAATCCACCCGGGGCCTAGGTCTCAGGTTCCAAGAGCGACTTTCATGCGTGGCCTCTTAAAATCGCAACAAAATTCATGGCAATGCTTCTCTGAGTTCAGTTCCAAAACCCAGTCTCTAAGGGGAATCACACCAGAGTTCAAGCCCAAGTGGACCCAGTCATTTTTTCCAATGCCACACAAATGACCAAAATTAAAACCAAAACACTCCCACATGGCCTTCATCTTATTCCATATAGTCAATCATCTTAACCTCTGGCCGGAGGTTTCCATGAGGGGCGCAGCCCAAGACAGTGTCCAAAATCAGCTCGTTTGCCCCTCATTTGCCTAAAGTCAGGGTAGCCTGGACACCGTTTCTGTGAACCAGGAGTGAACAAATAAGCCTGTCGTTAATACTTCTGTGTTTCTCCAATTTGAGGCCTACTGATTTTAGGTATTGATTCTTTAGATGATTTAGAGTCATGCGAAAACACAGCACCTCTGCAGGGCTTTGAAGAACTCATTTGACCCAAAGAATCCCTATTGTCATTTGATGGAGTCCAGGAACCTAACAGAGGAAGGCAAGAGACTTCATCCACAATGAATGAAATTTTTTGCCATTTTGGTTTTGGAAGCTCACATGGGATCATTCTTAAGATCCATCAGGTGCTGAGAATCTAAGTCACAGCCACACACAGGTCCAAGAGGCTGATAAAGGCACATCCCTTTCCAAAGCAATTAAGCAAAGAGCCACAGGTGAGGCCCATTCATTTCCATTTGAAAACTGTTTTCTTCAGGCTTCACAAAGGGTGGCCTGAGGCAAAGTCCTTCCTGACATTCAGTGCAACACAACAATAAGTAAGCAAAAGGCCCAAAGCAGGGTTTCTGCACTGAGAATTTCCTGGTCACACTGATATCTGAGTTTTCTGAGATGCTCGCCATTCTCTTCAGCTATCCAGTACATGCCCATGTCACAGAGCTTGGAGGTGGTACATATTTTGGACACAAATCCATGAGCCTATTCTGGAGAGTGGCCAGAATTCAGGAAGAAAACAACAACTTAGAAAGATAGCATGTGTTGCACATCGATAAGACAAGCTGCAGTCCATTCATATATTGGGCAGGATGAATTATGGGAAGATTTATACTAGACAGGACACATCCATTAATGCATTCTCTTTTCTAATGTCTACAACAACGGACACAGTGGGATACACAGAAACAGAAACACTCGCCATGTCAAATGACTTACTAGAAACTGTCCACTCCAAACCAAACAAACCACCTTTCCTATCTATTCTCAGAACATGAGACAAAACAACAAACCCACACCCACTCCCACAAAGGCACCTCCTTCCCCCAAGTAGGTCTGTGACTATCCGGAGTGTCCTCTGACTGGTGGGCCATACTATGTTCCCCCGAAATGGCCTGTCTTCTCTCAGATCTTGTTTCCTTGACCAACTCTGTGAAGATGTCAGGAAAAAGTGGTTAGCCACTACCTGTTTTCTCAGGAAAGGTCCATCTTCAGAGCTCTCCTGGCATTTGGCCATCCTCACATCATTAGGTACCAAGAAAACTGACTCTGTCCTTGGTAAATCCAAACAAGTGAGCCCACTGGGACTGGGACTGGGACTGCCTCTGGGTGCCTGGCTTCTTGGATACCAAGTTCAGAGAATTCCATCACCAAGGAAATGAGGTATGTCACATTCTTTGGAACTGAATGAGGTCACTGCCTTGGCAACCACTTTGTCCTAACAGTTGCTTCCAAGGGTAACGTAAGATGGAGGTTGCCCCTACTTCCTGTGACACTTTCATAAGGTAGAATGTATATCACCATTGGCACCCGGGAACAGCTCTCCACTCAGCCCTGGTTTGGTCCATCTTCTGAACAATAAGAAGAGAGAGAGGCAGATTCAGACACATCCCTTCATCCTGACCAGGTTGTTTGCCATGGAAGATGACTTTTTCTCTCTCAGGTGCTTCAAACCTGCCTACAACTTCTCCGGGTCTCATTTGTGCATGGACAATTGAGTTTCTCATCAGGTTGAAGGTCCCCAACTTTCCTGTATTGTAAGAACCACTCTGTCTCTGCTCTTCTGTAAAATGATTGAGGGAACAGTGTATACTTGGGGTTAAAAACAGGTTTGATTTGGATTACGAGTGATTCTGTGTGATGAATAATGGTATTGGGAACCTGCAATATTTACAAGAATATAGAGGTGAAATATAAGTAGGAAAACAGAAATCTAGGTATGATTTGAAGCCCGGAAGTGTTTCGCCCTTGATTGGGATACTTAGCTTTGAATTATGTTCTGCAAAGATGCCTCAGATAATTCGATATACAATGGCATAGGACCTTGTAAATTGGATGATTGAATTTAGAAGAGAACATCCAGTCAAAAAGGGATATTCAGTAGGATTAGGAAGATAGTCGGTAGGTTTAGGAAGAAGAGTGAGTATAGGATTTGGAATAAAAGTTCTTTAGCAATATACTTTCGGTTGTTGAGTGAATGTAAAGGTCAGCACATATGAAGAGTCAGT